>NW_011349483.1:0-5297 GCF_000735185.1 Notothenia coriiceps | reverse complement strand
CGAAGTACGCCAGGGCTCGATAGAATTCCAAGTATGCTGGACATTGGAGCAGTCCTTCGGGCGGCACTCGATGACGTCGTAATGCCTTGAAATGAGTGGCTCTGAGCAGCTTTACGCGACATTGAGAAAGCACCAGTGTTTAACTTGTAGTACGCCAAAATAAGTCGTTAAACTGTTTTTCTTGTTGTAATATTGAAAGACCATACCACCCGACGATCATATGTGATCGTTAGACCCCTTTGTTAAATTCAGAGTACTGTTGCACAGCGCCGCAGTTACGGCTGCTTCGCGCTATTTTTGAATGTCGCGACTGGGCCGGTTAAGTACTGTAAGGACGTTAATGTTAGAGCAGCAGCATGTTAACTACTCATATCAGTCAACGGCAGCCCTACTGTTTAAATTGTGTTACTTACTGATGCTTATTAACGCTATTATCTGGTACATGTGATGTTATCCTCGAATAATCCTGAATTAAGCTAGTAGTTGGTTTTCACAATTACGTTAATGGCTAGTGACAGTCAAGCTATGAAAACTGCAAACCGTTGATTACTAACTCTGCACATTTATCTTTTGCTGTAGCTGAAGCTGGTGCATACGCAGTGAAGCTCTCGAATATTCAAGGTAACTTATTGCTAACCCATACTGTGTTCTGTTTTTTCAATTCATTAATTTAGAACTTTTTTCCAGTAGCTTTATTTATTTAATTACATAACTGTCCTTTCTACATTAATCCAATCATCATGCTTTGTTGAAGTTGCATGGTTGAAATGGTTCAATGGAATGTAAGGACGTTAATGTCAGAGCAGCAGCATGTTAACTTTAACTAGTAACTCCTATCAGTCAACGGCAGCCCTATTGTTTATAAGTGTGTTACTGGTGCTTAATGTTAATCGCTATAGAGTGGTGCAGTGACGCGTCCTAAAACCCGGAAGTAAGCTGCGCATGGGTTCCCTCGACAAAAAAGCAATGGGATCTCTCCATAGGATTTTGGAAAATAGCTTGAAATAAGGTCTGTGGAAAATGAACCTGTTAGATAAATGCACATTTTGTTCAGCCGGATAATACTTTTATAATTTTAAAATTATAATTTTAAAATTATAAAAGTAGATTTTAGAAATTACTCATTCCAGTTTAACGTCTTATGTGTCGAAGTGACTTAACATAATGTATCAAGCGAAAGGTTAGAAAAAAGATTACATTTATCTGTAGGTACAGACACTAATAATAACAATAAAGGCCTTTTACTTAAAATCAAGTATTTTAAGTGGCTGCTGGCTGCAGCTCCCTCCTTATACAGTATACCAATTAAGTGACAATTTTTACTCAATTGAGTGATTAAAATAATGGTTAATGTCCTCATTAGTCACTTCAAAACAATAAAATAAAGTAAAATAGCATCCAGGTCAGCAAATATAGTTTACAACTTTATCCTAAAATATTGTATTTATAAATACTGTATTTATGTATGTCATTTTAAATATATTAAACTACATCTGATATGAAGCTCTGAAAAAAATTAAGAGAGCACTCTGTGTCTGTTGAATTCCAACACAGAGAAATGTTGTCAGTAGTTTATAGACTAAAATAAAAAAATGATAATTTTACTCAAACACATACCTATAAATTGGTGGTCTCTTAATTATTTCCAGAGCTGTATCTACATAGCCATTATTTTGTGTGTGTGAAGGACTAACATAGTTACTGTGCAACACAGTGAAGAATTCTGGGTGTGTGATGAACTTGACAGCAGGCGATTGGAGGAGATGACTGATCTTCTGGTGATTGACAGGGGAAGCGGGACCTGCAGACAAACAAGGTGAATTACTTTCTCTGTTTTAAGCACTAACGTAGGTTTTTAAAGAGGCTTTATATTAACTATTAATAAATATAATATTTGACATTTAAAATATGATAAACCATTAATGACATTGAAACCAAGAAGCCAGTTATTATGTCATTATGCTGTGAAAACATACACTATATAGACAAAAGTATTGGGCCACCTACACATTCCACCTACAGGAGCTTTTATTACATCCAATTCCAAATTCTTAGGCATTAATATGAAGTTGGTCCCCACTTTGCAGCTATAACAGCTTCCACTGTTCTTGGAAGGCTTTCTACAAGATTTTGGAGTGTGTCTGTGGGAATGTTTGCCCATTCATCCAGAAGAACATTTGTGAGGTCAGACACTGATGTTGGACGAGAGGTCCTGGCTCGCAATTCCCGCTCTAGTTTATCCCAAAGGTGTTCAATGGGGTTGAGGTCAGGGCTCTGTGTGGGCCAGTCAAGTTCTTCCACACCAAACTCATCCAACCATGCCTTTATGGAACTTGCTTTGTGAACTGGGGCACAGTCATACTGGAACAGAAAAGGGCCTTCCCCAAACTGTTTCCAGAAAGTTGGAAGCATAGAATTGTCCAAAATGACTTGGTAAGATGAAGCATTAAGAATCCCCTTCACTGAAATGATCAAATCAAAATGTCAGTGTTTACTGAGCTGGTTGGGGTTTCTTAAACTTTTAAAAACATGTTTAATGGTGATATACACAGTCATAGGTTAAGGACTTACACGTTTATAATAATGACATTGGTATTTATTTTAAGATCTTGTCATACAATCATACGTATTGGGATCATTTGCATTAACCTGTTAGGCCCCAAGCCTGTTTTTCAGGTTTCAGGCTCGAAAATGACATTCCCAGAACAAATGACCATATCTTCCCTTCTAAAAGGGTTAAATTAATAATATTTGTTCTCAAAGTAATGATAAACCTGTGAGTTGGATGTAGAAAAGTCAGAATCAATATAGATGTTTTTTATTTTAAAGAAAATTCAGATTGAACATGGTATAAAACTGTACATTATAGTGTCCGTCCAAAAGATATTTTGTACTTATAGTGAAAACTAACCTTGGATGATGGGTTAGTAGACTAAAAGCTTTAGGAATCCAAAGTACAACATATAATAAGTACCCTGTATCAAGATTGATGCAAAACAAGTGATATTTGACCTTTTTAGACAGATTTAGCAAAAAAACCTCTTCAGGGGCCATTTGGGTGGATTTTCCATATCTCTGGCAGCCCTTGTTCGATTTTTACATGTGACATCTCTTTCTGACCATTAGAGCCAATATAATCGAAGGGAAATGGTCCCGCACACACTCATGTTAGGTGGCGTCTCTGCGCAAGCTAGCTTGCAGCAGAGGAGAGAAATATCCTGCTCTGATATCAAGCAACGGAAAAGCTGTTTTATTGGTTATGGATTATCAGAACATTTCAAAGGGGACACAGACACATTGGATTAACCTATGGATTAACTACAACATCGTTTTTATCGTTTTAATGCCATTGAAGACCAGTTTGGACCAGACAAAGACGAAGGTAAGCCATGTTAGTGTTGTGGGCTATCTAGCGCCACTTGTTTTGATGTACGTTTTTGTTGATAACGTCGCAAGTTTGNTACAATTAACATTCCTATTGATGCAAATATAAGGAATGCACAACAAAAGTGCAATTTTGTTTTGACAACTATGACAACACTCCTTGAACATGCGCTATGTGAGAACATAGCGCATGTTCAAGGAGTGTTGTCATAGTTGTCAAAACAAAATTGCACTTTTGTTGTGCATTCCTTATATTTGCATCAATAGGAATGTTAATTGTAGTAACAGAAACAAATATTTTCCTCTAGAGAAAATACAGATTGAAAACAGGATTCACACAAGGTAAAACATAAAGATAAATATTACATTACATGTTACTTGTTAGACACTTTTATTCAAAGCGACCCACAGGAGCAATTTGGGGTGAAGTGTCTTGCCCAG
Organism: Notothenia coriiceps; assembly: GCF_000735185.1. Classification (NCBI taxonomy): domain Eukaryota; kingdom Metazoa; phylum Chordata; class Actinopteri; order Perciformes; family Nototheniidae; genus Notothenia; species Notothenia coriiceps. Next base: position 1,472 of record NW_011349483.1, on the reverse strand, counting down.
GGACACAATGACAGGCTGACTGCAGTGGGGTTTTAACCTGATCCGAACACCTACGGACTTCCTCTGTGTCATCCCCTCCGCCACCTCCTCCAGAATGTCCAGCTGTACTCCAACTACAGAGCAGGAATGAAGTAAAGGAAGGAGGAATGTAAAAAAGAAAGTAGGGAATTGGAAAGGATAAAAGGAAAGTCAGTGACCTTCAATGTCTCTATCCTCCTTTTCTTCCTTCATTCCATTTTTCTTACCTTGACTCTCTTTCATATTTCCTTCTACCTTCCTTCATTTCCTTTTTCCAAACCACTGCTTCACCTGGTGGATAGATATACCATTGCAATTAGTTTCCAAATATTGCAAAATAGTGGCGTAACGAGTCCAAAACTAATTCTCATCTCGCCAGTATGAAGTGGGAAGGCTATTGATATGTGGCTGGATCTTTACTCATGATTACATTGCCAACACTGCCCAAAAAGTATGTTTCTCACTATCAGTGATTTCATTTTATAAATATCAACGTAAACGTGTTGATGTTCTCTTGACAGGCAGCCTACCGGGTGTTCACCAACAGCAGTTGTGTGAAACACATGATTCTGAAGGTGCGCCGCGATGCCAGAAACTTTGAGCGCTACCAGCATAACCGGGACCTTGTGGTTTTCCTCAACAAGTTTGCAGACACTCAGCTGGAGCTATCAAGAGGCTGGGAGATCAAGACTGACCCCCAGGGCAAGGTAAGTTACGAATGTAAAATTACGGTGGGCATAGAATTGTGACCATAGAGTTAAATGAATAATTTTAAACAACTAGCAGACAGAGATTACAACTAATGCAGTGCCAAAATAGTACAGCGGATAAGCTCTCATATTATAACAATTGTGCATTTTATGAGAAAAGCATGACATTTCAAACATAGTTAGTGCATACCATAAGGTTTATTTTCAGATGTGGAAGGAAGTCAGATTTGACCTGTGAGGACCGTGAGAGGTCAAATCCAAGATGGCCGCCAGTCTCTCGGGTCAAATGTTCAAACACACTTAATTTTGGAACCAAACATTGTAGAAAAACATTTAAGGTGTCATATCCAACTAAATTAGGGATGCCCAATCATTTGGTGATACTTTTGAGATTGCCAGAATTCAAGAAAATGCATTTAGGTGAAGATAAAAGTAGAAATTGACCAAAAATAAGCTGTGAATCAGTTGAAATTTGCAAAATTGCAAATTATTTATTGTGTGTGTGTGTGTGTGTGTGTGTGTGTGTGTGTGTGTGTGTGTGTGTGTGTGTGTGTGTGTGTGTGTGTGTGTGTGTGTGTGTGTTGGTGGCAGATGTGGCGCAGTTACGTATTGTGTATTTTGTATATCCATGCTTCAGAGAATGCATCTATACCTATGGGTAGAGATGCATTCTCTGTAGGGTTCTATGTTTTCTTGAGCCATACAGGTAAATAAATCCTGGATAATGACATGGAGCTTATGGTC
>NW_011349482.1:0-2170 GCF_000735185.1 Notothenia coriiceps | reverse complement strand
ACTGATATACACCTGAACATCAGCAGGAGAGGACTCTTTAAAGTAGATACACTGATACACCTGAACATCAGCAGGAGAGGACTCTTTAAAGTAGAGACACTACATACTGATATACACCTGAACATCAGCAGGAGAGGACTCTTTAAAGTAGAGACACTACATACTGATATACACCTGAACATCAGCAGGAGAGGACTCTTTAAAGTAGAGACACTACATACTGATATACACCTGAACATCAGCAGGAGAGGACTCTTTAAAGTAGAGACACTACATACTGATATACACCTGAACATCAGCAGGAGAGGACTCTTTAAAGTAGAGACACGACACACTGATATACACCTGAACATCAACAGGACTCTTTAAAGGAAAGCGGAGAGGACGTGTTGAGAGCAGATCAGATTATCACCCCCCCACCCCCAGCAGATGGTCAAGCAGTGGATCTGCTCTCAGGATCAATCTGCAGAAGAAGAACTGAAGTCTAACCTAACGTCGGCTCCGGGACACCTCGAGGTAAGTGATTATTATTTAATTAACTGTAATATATATATAACTGCAGGCTGTTTGATGAACACCTTAAAGACTGGAGGCTCTGACCGTCAGAGTGAGATATAGTGAACCGTCACTAGCCTGACAGCAGTTTCTCGTGTTTACCTGTGCCCCTTTAACTCCTTGCAGTGGTCTATTCATTACTGCATGTAGTCACAGTTACTTATTTACTTTTGTATTGATCTATGTATTGACATATGAAGGCATGAATAAGTATTTTGTTTTATATTATATATTCAGAACATGTAAAATACAAACTGATAACAACATCAGGAAGTTTCATATTGAATTATTCAATCTAGACAGAATATTTTTAAAACATCTGTTTCCATTTGAAAATATATGATAATTGAATACTCTCGTTTTTAACATTAACCTGGAGGAATTCATGAAAACAATAATGTGTCAGTAATGGCAGACATGTTGAGGATTCACGTCAAAATAATTCAGATTCAATTCAGATTCATCTGTTATCTGTCAGATCGGATGTGTTTCATCTGCTTTCCAGAAAAACACACACACACACGCGCACACACACACACACACACACACACACACACACACACACACACACACACACACACACACACACACACACACACACACAGCAGCTCCTGGTGTGTGAGGTGTTTAAGGCCACTGAGGAATCATTCAAACTAAAGTGAATCTGACAGAAACAGACGCTTAGAGACTCTGAGCGTCTGCTAAGCTCCAACACGTCTTTAACAAGTCTTTAAAAAGTCCTACTGACACGTTACTGACACGTTACTGACACGTTACTGACAGGTTACTGACACGTTACTGACACGTTACTGACACGTTACTGACAGGTTACTGACACGTTACTGACATGTCTCTACTGACATGTTACTGACACGTTACTGACACGTTACTGACACGTTACTGACACGTTACTGACATGTTACTGACACGTTACTGACACGTTACTGACAGGTTACTGACACGTTACTGACACGTTACTGACATGTTACTGACAGGTTACTGACACGTTACTGACACGTTACTGACATGTTACTGACACGTTACTGACACGTTACTGACAGGTTACTGACACGTTACTGACATGTTTACTGACACGTTACTGACACGTTACTGACAGGTTACTGACATGTTACTGACATGTTACTGACACGTTACTGACACGTTACTGACAGGTCTCTACTGACACGTTACTGACACGTTACTGACATGTTACTGACGCGTTACTGACACGTTACTGACACGTTACTGACACGTTACTGACAGGTCTCTACTGACACGTTACTGAAACGTTACTGACACGTTACTGACAGGTTACTGACACGTTACTGAGATGTTACTGACACGTCTCTACTGACATGTTACTGACACGTTACTGAGACGTCTCTACTGACATGTTACTGACACTTTACTGACATGTTACTGACACGTCTCTACTGACATGTTACTGACACGTTACTGACACGTTACTGACAGGTCTCTACTAACACGTTACTGACACGTTACTGACATGTTACTGACACTTTAGTGACACGTTACTGACACGTTACTGACACGTTACTGACATGTACTGACAGGTCTCTACTGACACGTACTGACACGTACTGACATGTTACTG
>NW_011349481.1:0-2004 GCF_000735185.1 Notothenia coriiceps | reverse complement strand
AGTACAGGTATTTGTGTTCAACATGTAAGAAGTAGAAAGTACAGGTATTTGGGTTCAACATGTAAGAAGTAGAAAGTACAGGTATTTGTGTTCAACATGTAAGAAGTAGAAAGTACAGGTATTTGGGTTCCACATGTAAGAAGTAGAAAGTACAGGTATTTGGGTTCAACATGTAAGAAGTAGAAAGTACAGGTATTTGAGTTCAACATGTAAGAAGTAGAAAGTACAGGTATTTGGGTTCAACATGTAAGAAGTAGAAAGTACAGACGTATTTGGGTTCAACATGTAAGAAGTAGAAAGTACAGGTATTTGGGTTCAACATGTAAGAAGTAGAAAGTAGGCCTACAGGTATTTGGGTTCAAAATGTAAGAAGTCAAAGTAAAAAGTGGTCAGAAAAATAAGTAGTGGAGAACAGTACTGATACCAGAAACATGTACTTAAGTAACGAAGTATTTGTACTCCACTACTTCCCACCTCTGGAAATAATAGACTAACAAATAATGAACCCGTTTGGAAAGGGCTGGTATTTTTGGTTGATTCGATATATTTGACCAAACAAAACGAGATAACTTGAATCATAACATTAGATAATCTTGTTAGCCTGCTATCTTTAGCATGGAAAGAGTCTCTGTACAAAATTGCCAGAAAAATAATAATAATATTGCAAGTTTATGATATTGATTTATTGGTTGATGATTCATAATTTAACTAACTGATATTTAGTTGTGTTTATTTACTGCAACTGAGCCGAAGATTTCCTTAATTATTTCAAACTAACACACATTTTTGAAACAACATATGAACATGAATGGCTTCGTGTTGGTCTTGTGGATATTTCGGCATGTATTTTATGAAAGAAAAAGCCTTTATTTTGATAAAAATATTTAATTTAAGCCTGCACGATTAGCTGTCTTAAGCTAACATTAGCACTCAAGCTACAACACCATCGAAAAATCCATCGATTTCTTTACTTTTCGTTAACAACTGAGTTAAATATATATTATTATAATGAATTCGGGACATATTTGATCAATTTAGTGGCATTTATTTCCACAGAAATCCTTTATTTCCGCATTAGCTTTCGCTCCTGTTCACCACTTCGGACCGAATCAGGACAAATGGTTACGGTTTTATACAAAGAAAAGCGATATTTGGTTTATTTAAGCTATGCCGAATTAAAGAGTGGTTTATAATTATCCACTAGATGTTATTTTGGAACGAACTGTAAGGTTTTCCCTCAATTTGAAGATGAAAAACGAGAAAAAAAGGCAAACTGAGTGGTCTGTAAAACGTTGGTTCCGCTTGGGGTGTTTCCAGTCGGACACAATAACAAAAATAAACACTATCCGGTCTAGAGAGGAAGACGCTGTTTTTTATTGATGATAAATCTTCTCAGTTTATTCTGATTTAAATCAAATAATAATAATAATAAAGGAACAGTCAACATGGAGCCGGCCCACAGAGCCCTGCTGCGGGAGCACCGGCTCTATCTGTCCGGGCAGCTGCTGGTCTCGGACTCCATCGTTCCGCTTCTGTTCCAGGAGGAGATTCTGACGGAAACCCAGGTGGATCAGATCTTGTCTCAGCCGTCAGAGAGGCTGAAGGCCTTGGAGCTCCTGACCCTGCTGCCGGCCCGTGGCCCGCGGGCCTTCAAAGCCTTCATCCGGAGTCTGGAGGACCACAGCTGGGTCCGAGAGAGGCTGGAGGCGGAGCTCCAGGAGGTAGACGGGACCCGAGGAGCCGGACGAGATACAGGTGAGCACCAAATTTCCAGACCAGAAATAATACTAAATATATATTTGTATTATGATTATTATGATTATTATTGTATTTATTCAGTTTGAATGAGCAGGATTAAAGGATCTTTATTTACTAATTTTCCTCCAGGATTTAATCTGTAATTAAATTGTTCTATTAATAAATGAAGGAAATATTCTATAAATAAAAGTAAGCCTAAATTAATGTAAAATATAACATTAATGAATATCTATTTTTATTTTTTCA
>NW_011349480.1:0-2020 GCF_000735185.1 Notothenia coriiceps | reverse complement strand
TTCTCTCTGTCTGTACCTGCGTACTCTCATGTTCCGAATAACCCAGCTTCCCCCAAATTTCTTTTTGGTGTCTATCTACGCCGGGATCCTGAGTCGTGGCTGGGCCTGTCTCTGTGGTCCTGCCTGACTCTCATCATACCACTTCCCTGATGGCTTCCACAGGACTGTTGACATCCTCGTGGATTCATCTTGTTATTATAGACACACGCATTTCCAAACATTTGGTCTACCTATGTTGTAAATGTATCATCTCTTTGATTTACACACGGCATCTATTGCACGTCTGTCCGTCCTGGGAGAGGGATCCCTCCTCTGTTGCTCTCCCTGAGGTTTCTCCCATGTTCCCCTTTAAACTGTGGGGTTTTCTCCGGAAGTGTTTCCTTGTACGATGTGAGGGTCTAAGGACAGAGGGTCTAAGGACAGAGGGTCTAAGGACAGAGGGTGTCGTATTGTCATACTGATATTCTGTAACCTTTGTGAGATTGGGCTATATAAATAAACATGAATTGATTGATTGCCTTTTCTGTGAGGATTACTTTCTGCTTTCATGCATATTTATCTCTGAGATGTGTTTTAATCGCCCAATTGCAACGTTCTTACCTTAAAAGGCTCTCCCAAATATAATGTAACAGCAGTATTACAGATGCATGAACTGTAACAACGTGTACAAGTGCTCACATCATGTCTACATCACAGCAGGGAAGCAACATCTTGACTTCTCTCAAAAACGCTGAATTATTGATACATCAGGTTTTTAAACACGATCTTGATTTGTGGTTTGCAAGATTTTCCGGGGTACTAAACAATGACGGTGGTTTGAAAGGAGGAGGAGAATGCATGAAATATTGAGACAAGCTGTGATGAAGTGAGAGAGGAAGAGAGAGGAAGAGAAAAATCTGAGATCAAAGAGACGAAAACCTCCCCCGAAATATTTCACACAGCGTGCCAAACACTTAAATAGGTTTGTGTGTTGTGTACTGTGCATCAATAGATCATAGATCACCCTATTGAAAATACGTTAGTCAACGTCAGTCTGGAGTTATTAATGACCTTTGCTTTGTAATTATATTGCGGTGGGAATATAGATATGCAGGTTTTTCCTCATGCTTTCCCACTCCATCTTAATTCAGTACGTCAGTCTGAAGGCACATTTGTTCAATATGCCATATCCGCATTACAGAACATTAGTTTCATTTAGTTTTCCTTTCTTAAAGCGGAAAATTGATCTTGTTTTGCAGGTAAAGCACAGACTAATTACACTAACACTGGCTCTGTCTTATTCAAATGTAGAAGCTAACCTCGATGACGGCAAACACCAGGAGGACCCAAAAATGCTAAATGTTAGTCTTTTAGCTCTGTATTTGTTCTCCTCCAACAATCGGCATAAATATTTAGCGCTAAAGTTGCTTAAAGGTCACCTATCATGCTATTTTTAGGCAATAGCATAGGTCTAAGATATATAAAAATATATCAAAAACATGTCTATGAAGTGTTTTGCTCAAAATACCAAACAGATCACCCATTCTAGCCATGCCTCATATCCCTCTATTTCACTTCCTGTTTCAAAAGGGCTGATTTGGGGTATAAAGCTTTAAAAAAGGGAGGGGTCTGAGCTCATGCGGGACCCGGCAGCTACTGTCTAAACTAAATACTGCCGTGATGAAACGCCATATCATGGATTATCAAGGATTATCTCTGAAACAGTATGGAGCTCAAAGGCTTTCTCTCTTGCCGGTTATACCACAAGGTGAGTTCCTTTTTACTTCCTGCTTCTTCACACACATGCTCTCCAGTACAGGTTAGCTCTGAGTGTTAGCGATGCTAATGTAAACACCGACCATATTACGTCCAAAACAGTCGGGCATTGTTTCTGATAGGGCCGTGGTGATTGGGCCGTGGGTCCACATTTCAGATACTACGTCATATCGGACGCAAATCTGGATCAGCTCCGTTGTTCCCCGTTTTTAGAGATTTGGGGACGGAGGAAAAGAGAGAGGGTTTTATTTTCTGACGAGTTCTC
>NW_011349479.1:0-6348 GCF_000735185.1 Notothenia coriiceps | reverse complement strand
AATCCTCTGAAGTCGAATATCTCCGCGACGGAGCGATCTTAAAGCTCTCCTATCATGCTAAATGCACTTTCTGATGTCTTCTCTACATAAAGATGTCCCCGGTGTGTCCCCAGTGTGTCCCCGGTGTGTCCCCGGTGTGTCCCCGGTGTGTCCCCGGTGTGTCTCCGATGTGTCCCCAGTGTGTCCCCGGTGTGTCCCCAGTGTGTCAGGAGACTCACGCAGTGTCAGAAAATAAAACCCTCTCTCTTTTCCTCCGTACCCAAATCTCTAAAAACGGGGGAGCAACGGAGCTGATCCAGATTTGCTGCTGATATGAAGTAATATCGAAATAGTGGGCGGGCTTTACGCCCACGGGCCTATCAGAAACGTTGCTATCAGAAACAATGTGTGACGTGTTTGGGACGTAATATGGTCTTTGTTTACATTAGCAAGCATCGCTAACACTCAGAGCTAACCTGTACTGGAGAGAGTATGTGTAAACAAGCAGGAAATAAAAAAAGGAATTCACCTTGTGGTAAATCTGAAACCTATATGTCCGAAAATAGTATAATAGGAGATCTTTAATGTTTAGTAGCCTTCCTGCCAAACTTCTGATCGATGCTGCAGCTCTTTCCAGTCCAGGCACTCGTGTGACTTATGAGGGCGTGATCTAGGCATGGAGGTCATATATTATTTAAATGAGCTCCATTTTTCAAAGTCAATGGTCCGTGCTTCGTCTCTGACTTCCTGTCTTGTGTTCTCTGAACCATCCTGACTTCCTTCGTCATTCATCAGCACAAGTTTCCTCCCTAAAGTCAAACTTTCCTTTACAAGAACACCTTTTTTTGTGGAATTATAGATTATAAATATTCCTATAAACGTTTACAAAGAAGAGCAGACACATTGAACAACTATTCCCAATAGCTATATGGTGACTTGAGTGTAAAGCAAGCTGATTTGTTGACTCATACCAGGATAAATAAGCAGGGTTTTTTAAATGTAACTTATGGAAAGTTCTCGTTAGTCTGGGAAAAGAAGGTCAAAACAGTTTGGATGTCATTCATAACAAGAAAACTAAATTAATGTGACCTTTTATGATCCACCAGCTAATGTTGACACTACCATCTTAACATGGAAACTGTTCTGGAAGTCTGTGTGGCTGCAAATGTCACTGCGGCATAATTTAATGAATTTGATGAATCCTTTTCTGTCACATTAGCTCTCGAGATTCCCTCCGCCCAAAAATGACATCAAGCAAAACAAAGAAAGTTGCAAATTCCATTTAGTTTCTTAATTACAATTTGGAGGTTCACAGAACTTTATTTATTTCTATTTTATGCTATTTAATGCTTGTCATCTTGTCCTTACTCAGGGTTCACTAACAATCGTTTTCTCTGGAGCTTTTATTTATAACACAAAGCCTTTCCGAGCAAATAGAAAATGAAAGGAAGAACTTTGAATCCTTGATTTTTGCTTATTAGTTTTTTTTTTGCACTTGGATTTCTATTTTTAACTAAAGAGGACCTATCCTGCTCATGTTCATTTAAGTAAATGAGAAACTCACTCTAGTGGAAACACATATTTTAGCCTTTGCACACCATTTACGTACATGCACTAAAACCTATATATAAACTACAGGAAAGGGAAAACCTTTACAAATAATAATAGGGCCTCTTTAAAGCCTCTGAACCATAGGTGTATAATAAGAACTGGATACAGCGTGGGAGGCGGGCCTCGTTCATTCCTATGAGAGCTGCTCATTGGCGCATGAAGACAAAATGGCCCAACTTTTGAGAGAGCGAAACGTCACGAAAGTATTCATATAATCCGTTCTTATTGTGCATCCATGGGTAAAGGTAAAACTCATGTAGTACTGAACACGTAACATGAACGTGCCGGGCGGCGCGGTCCCGTGGGTTAGATGCGCGTTCATAATGCAGAGGGAAATAACTCTCAGAATAACGTTATTAGCACATTTTACAACTTGAGAACTGAATGTTTTTAATAAGGGCTATACAAACGTTCATACTGGGTAGTTTAAAAAAATTAACCAACGATTTACAGACGTCCCTTTCCCCATGTTAGTAAATGGGAAAAGTCTGTCCGGGCCCAGCGACTGATACGGAAGTGTAGTACCGCCGTTTGGCCACAACGAATATTTTCCTCAGAGTCCGGAGCACTTCCTGGGGGCTTGCTCTGAACACACCTTCCATCCATTTTCAAATCTATCTATTTCGTTGTGCTTATTTTACAGAATAGTTTATATATATATGCCAATGGAAGAAAGTAAGACAATATTTTGAATAAACCAACCTCTAATACATAGATGAATGTTATTAAATAATCACTTTAAGAGTCTTTGAGCATTAGGAAAAGCGCTATAAACATCCCATGTATTATTATTATGAATATAGATTAGGTACATTTTATTTATTTTTTTGAAAGTTCAACACAGTTTGTGTTTTTGCTTCTAAATCTAGTTTGAGTCAGATTGCTCCGTTGGGCGCTAACCATCATGCCACTGATGGATCTCCATCTCTAAATGTGGATCCTTTGTGTGTGAATCCCCCTGTGGCATAAAGACATGACCCATGGAGAGAGTGAGTGAAGTAATGAGCGTCTGAATGCACAATAAGAGGATCGGGCCGTTGGAGCACTTGCCCTGAATTGCCCACTTTTGTCCGCGGTGTAAATCTGTGAGCTGGCCTCTAATGGACTGAGGAGGAGGAGGAGGAGGTGATGAAGGGTGAGGAATAGGAAGCAAAGGAGAGAAAAGAGGAAGGATACACAAGTCTTAACTGCAGGGATGTTAATGTGATGGCTGTGTGGTGACAGAGGTTGTTAGAAAACTCTCCCTGGTCTCCGGCTTGAGCTTGAATCTCAGGATCCATGTATTTGTGATCCTCTCCAGAATGGAAGTAGTCATCACATACAGAGCATCGACTAGTTCCTGAACAGCTTCATGTACAAAATTCTGATTTGTTTTTCTCAAAATCTCAAAATTCTGACATTTTCCTCAAAATCTCAAAATTCTGACTTTCTCTCAACATACTGATTTTTTTCCAAAAATCTCAAAAATGTGACATTTTTCTCAAAATCTCAAAATGATGACGTTTTCCTCAAAAATCTGACTTTTTCTCAAAATCTCAAAATTCTGACTTTTTCCTCAAAATCTCAAAAATGTTGATTTTTTTCTAAAAATTTCAAAATTTTAGCTTTTTCTCAAAATTCTGACTTTTTCTCAAAAACTCAAAATTCAAACTTTTTCTCAAAATTCAGACTTTTTCTCCAAATCTCCAAATTCTCACTTTCTCCAAAGTCTCACTTTTTCTCCAGAATGGAAGTAGTCATCACACAACTAGTTCCTGAACAGTGCTGATATCCAAGAGAGGGAGTTACACAGTCACAAGATGGAGGAATGCCGGTTCTTGTAGGTAATCATACATTGTTTCATGAACAAAATACTTCTCAATTCTGACTTTTTCTCAAAATCTCAGTTCTGACTTTTTCTCAAAATCTAAAAAATCTCTTTTTTTTCTTAAAATAAAAAAAATCCGAATTTTTCTCAAAATCTCGACTTTTTCTCAAAATGCTGACTTTTTTTCAAAATGCTAATTTTTTCTCAAAATCTCGACTTTTTCCTCAATATCCATGTATCTGTGATCCTCTCCAGAATGGAAGTAGTCATCACATACAGAGCATCAACTAGTTCCTGAACAGTGTCCTTCACATGCTGATATCCAAGAGAGGGAGTTCCACAGTCACAAGATGGAGGAATAGAAAGCAGTATTCAATGTTTACTTCAGATTAGCTCCACGTCAGAAATGAGCATGCTTGTCATATGTCTCTCTCCATAGAGGCTGAATCATCATGTTAATCACATGTTGGGATACCTTTGTTATCAGTCACTCTCATATTGGAAGAGGACATTCAGTGTTTTCAGAGTCCAACACTAGAAAGGATTTAAATTTGAAAGGAACACACATATAGATATAAACCAGTATATCATTGTTTAATTAATCGCTTAATCTATCGGAAAATTGCATTGTTGATTTTATTTTACACCCAGATCAAAATGACCTTCCCTAAAGCCACTTAATAAGTCAAATAGTTACATCTGAATAAAAGCTCTGCTGGCACTTGTGTTTTCAAAGTCATCGGTAAAGAAAAAGCAAAGTAAACCAGATGCAACAGATTCAATATCCTTCCTTCAGGGACCCACTGAAGAACCAAGGACATTTTAGAAGCTGCACTTTGATTATATCAAGAAACTATACAACCAACCCAACCCAAATACAGATATAAAGCAAGTGTCTGAGTCTAGAGGAGTCTTGAAATATCCTTTTAACAGTGAAAAGGAATACAGAAGGTTAGAGGAAAGGAGTGTTAAAGGACACAAGTGAAGGAAGGATGATTGGACATGTGAGGGGTGAAGACAAAACGCTCTCTAGAGAGAGGAGTGATAATTACTTTCCTTTTCATTTTCTATCTTCAGCTTTTTCTCCTCAGGTTGATGTTTTTCTCTTTCTGTGGTTCATTTGTTCTGGTTCTAATTCAGCAGGTGAATCTTTATGTTCATCAAATAGTGTGTGAGAGCTTAACTGTGTGTTAAAACTAAAACGGAGCATTTTCTGTCAGCTCAGATTGTATTTCTGCCTTGTTAAACTCTAGTATGTGCTCATGTGCTTCAGTGTTGGTGTAGGCATGCTTATCTTGACCAAGGCCTTTTCACACCGAGAGGTCCGTACCATTGTTTCCATTTTGATTTCATCTTGTAAAGTAGCTCTGCACTGACGAATTACGTTTTCTCCAACTGACTCTTTATTAAGTGTATAGTCAGTGTACTCTCCTTTAAATCCAGACAAGAGACGACCTCTTTTCATCAGACCAAGCTTGTTTAGTTTAGACGTCCGTCCATTGTCCAAACTATTCATTTGGTTCAAATTCAAACTGAACATGTGGATCAAACGGTGTTTAGTATTAAAGGGTCCTTAAGATCTGAGCTGGCAGACCACACATCGATCTTTCTTTTGCTGACAGTGCAGCTCTAGGGACGTCAATGGTTGTAATTTCTCAACAAAAGTAGAATAGTCCTAAAATTCTGTACCAATATTCCTGGTGCCCAGGGCCCAGGAGTTCAAAACTTTTAATCCCTATCTGATCAAATCAGATTTGGATTTTGGGGAGTTCAAAACCAAAAAACAGGATTAGGATCACTTTCATATCTGATCAGATCAGGAAATCCAATCCAAGCTTTAATCTGGATCTTGAAAAATCGTAATCTGGATCAGGCTGATCCTATCCTGAATTGCTTTGAATTCCAGGGACAAAATCTGGCCGACTTGTCTGATCCTGGATCACAAAAAATGGGATTTCAAAATCGGATCGGATCTGATTGAGATTAAAAGTTTTGAACTGTTGGGCCCAGGGGATGAATCCACGTGACTTTGGTGACCTCCTGATGTTTGCTGTTGTTCAAACATAAGGCCAAAGTTTAGTCTGTAATTGAATTCCTGCAAGAGTAATGAAAGCTTCAGCATATGACTAAATCCTAACATCTTATTAACCTTAACTACGATGATGAACACACACGATGGATTCCCCAACACAAAAAACTGACTGAATATATTGACAATCTAGGTACACGTGTCCTTCACTTACATTACCTTTGGGTCACGTTTGTAATTCAATTTTTTCTTCTCTATCTTGTGTTTGTACATCAATTGTGTATCCATAGGCGCTTTCACACCGCAGTACTTTCCCCACAAAGATTCATGAAAACTTAGTTCATGAGAACTCTTTAGTTCTCATTAACTAAGTTCAGATCGCGTTCAGACCGGAACAAGTCCCTGAGGGAGGATTAGGCAAATGAAGCCGCTGACGTCACTTCTTCTTCTTCTGCTTTGGGTTTACTGGCAGGCTACAAACAACTTCACGGCGTATACTGCCAACCGGAGTCCCCGGACGGAAGTCCCCGGAGTTGGGGACTGGCTTCAGTAGAAGCTGCTGGGACTCCCAGCAGCTTCGACTGAAGCCTTCCGAGTAAATCCCCAGAACGCCGACACCTCCTCATCTCCACCGCTCCCATGTTTTATTTTGTGTTGCCATAAGTTATTCTCTCTGCGTTTGTGCGCTGGGCTAATGCTAATGCTAATAATGTGAGGATAATAAAATGGCGGCTTCACAAAACTTTTGGGGAGTTTTACGGGGCGTGGTTTGCAATCCGCCCAGCCAATTGGACATCGGAACCTTTCTCTCCCACGAAAGTACCTGCTCTCTAGCAGGGACGGAAAAGGGGGTAAAAAAGGTTCTGATGAACACATTTTAGTTCCGGCTCTTTTTGGTGTGAACGTGACATTTCGAACTATA
>NW_011349478.1:0-3075 GCF_000735185.1 Notothenia coriiceps | reverse complement strand
ACAGCGGCGTGCGTTGAAAGCTTCACCATTCACTTTGAATGGGGTGACGTCACTTTTCGCCGAACTGCATTGTGGGAAGCGAAGCGGAGCTTTGCTGGCGTGGCTCGCTGCAAAAGCTGAGCAATGTTCAACTTTTGACGCCCCGGCAGAAGCGTCAGCCAATCGAATCATATGCCGGTACAAGCTCTAGCCAATCAAACCGCTGCTTGTGTGTCAGGGGCGGGAGATTCGTGTGATTGGTTGTTGGTCGAGTTTCAGACACGCCCGCCAGCAAGCGACAACGCACGCCGCTGTGTGGACGGGCCGTAACTGCCAGCCTCTCTTATTTCATGCCATATAGTGCCACAGTGATGCGTCCTAAAACCCGGAAGTAATCGATCATAAATCCATCGATTAGATTTATGATTAGAAAATTATAAAAGTAGGGTAGACATGTGGAGATTATCCGGCTGAACGAAACGTGATCCGTTTCTTAAATGTGTTTCAACCACAGACCTTATTTCCAGCTATTTTCCAAAATCCTTCGGAGAAATTGCATTGCTTTTTGTCGAAGGAACCCATGCGCAGCTTACTTCCGGGTTTTAGGACGCGTCGCTGTGGCACTCTATTGTTCACCCCTTTTAAATCTTTGAGTAATCACCGAGAGTAATTTGCATCGTTGCCTGCTTTGAATCCTCATCAGTGTTTGCAGTGGCCATCACCATAACAAAATGCTGAGAATTGTGTTCCCTGTGTGTATCCCGAACATCACTTGAAAAAATATGCTTAGTCACTTTTTGCATCGTACGGTCTAAACAGTTTTAATTAATACAGAATCTTATTCAAATGTATGACATGTCTCCAAAAAACTCAATTTCCCCTCTTCACTGTACCTTTGTCATGTTGGTGTTTAGTTCTCTAGCTTCCTGACTCATTATTTAGAGCAGTTATTTTCTGTCACTGGATTATTTAGTAAGAGTAAATACACCGGCATTTCTTGCCTCCTGGCTGAGCTTTAGTACGAATGAGGAAGGTTTCAAACAGGAAGACAAGCTAAAACTTGGTGTTTTTATTCTATATTAAGTAAGTAAAAGCTCTCCGGATATAAATTATGTACACAGTCGTTTCACTGCGGCTTGCTGACATTGCATGAATTTCAAGATGCAACACTAATTGCTTAAATGGGGAATATGTTTGCACGAAGACACTGCTTACTCACTGTATGAGTCTGCAGAGTTTATGCATGAACTTTTGACCTTGCTCACATTTTCCCAGAGGAGCAGACGGGAGCTGCTGGTGTGGCTCAGAGTTTCACGTGGAAGCTGCTGAAATCGAGAAGATTGATTTGTGGTGGTGTAACAGCAGCTTGGGATTGAGGCTCAGTTGCATTTGGAGGAGAATACATCATGTAATAATGGACTGAAGGCAGTAAAGGGGCAGAAATAAGTCAAAAGCACTGGTGTGGTGCGGCACAGGCACAAAATACAAATATGAACCTGGAAATGAGCAGAATATGTCCTCTTTAAAGGGGACCTATCATGCAAAATGCACTTTTCTAATGTCTTTTATACATGAAGATGTGTCCCCGGTGTGTCAGGGAACTCACGCAGCGTCAGAAAATAAAACCCTCTCTCTTTTCCTCCGTACCCAAATCTCTAAAAGCGGGGCTACAACTGAGCTGATCCAGATTTGCGTCCGATATGACGTAATATCTGAAATGTGGACCCACGGCCCTATCAGAAAGTTGCTATCAGAAACAATGCCCGACGTGTTTTGGACGTAATATGGTCTTTGTTTAATTTAGCATCGCTAACACTCAGAGCTAACCTGTGCTGGAGAGAGTATGTGTAAAAAAGCAGGAAAGAAAAAAAGGAACTCACCTGAAACAGAGGGATATGAGGGATGTCTGAAATGCATGATCTGTCTGGCATTTTGAGCAAAACACATGATAGACATGTTTTTTATATATTTGTATATATCTGAGACCCATAATATAGGCCTAAAAATAGCATACAGTATTAGGAGACTTTTAAAACTTTTTCTGAAGGTGTTTTTTTCTATGTCGCTTCTAAAAATTGTGTTCTATGATTTTCGAGGACACCATTGTCTTGAAAATGAAATGGAAACAATGAAAGAAACGATTACAGTGTCTGCTTGTTTCTATCAGCAGAGACCGTTCTCGAAAATGTGACAACCCAGGTACAATGACAGAAAGTCAAACTTTACTAGACTCACAAAAGGCAGAACAGCCGTGGAATATCAATGCGGTGGCGACTTCTTCTCAGGATTCCTTTTAGAGCCAGGTTTCTTTTGAAGTCTTCAAACACAAAACCTTCCTGAACTGTTTTCCTGCAGCTTTTGTTGTGAGCAGATTGTTTCATTCTCACACATTATTCTTGTGTTGACTGATTGCGTGCATGCGCTCCGTCTGAATCGTTTAAGATGAACGAAATTAAATGGAAATACGGAAACAATTACAGTCTGTCATCTGAAAAGAGCTGTCTTTGTCTTCCAACAAAATTAGATTTAGAGTCTCTGTGGAGAGTCGTAATGCAGCAGCAGACAGCAGATGATTCGGTGATATTGCCTTGGGGAGCTGTCGGAAGTCATCTAACAACCTGCACTGTAAAGAGTTCAAAGATTTCAAGGAACTTTAAGCAGCTTCTTGCATAGTTTACCTTTAAAAGTCTCTTTGAAAAGGCAGCATGAATTCTGTGGATGCTCCCTGAAAACCAGTACATTAACTATTAGTAAGTCTGGAGATTTAGGAAATGAGAAGTGTCTGAATGAGTTTTAGTTTTGGAAGAGATTGTTTCTTAAAAGGTAATGGAGGAGCCGCATTTACGTTTATTTTGTTTTGATTTTTTTGGAACCTTTATTAATGCTTTTTTCTGTTTCAGTAAGAGGTGTGCTTTGCTCAGGTGAAGGGGGCGGGGCTTTAAGTTGGAGGTGCGGTGTGTGACGGGAGAGCAGCAGGCAGCAGCAATACCGTCATTGACACGCTGACACAACTTTATACTTAGCAAAAGACAGATTATTAGGATCTGCTGTTTAAGTTTATGTTAAATATTGTTTTTCGTATTTTGTTTGCTGGAA
>NW_011349477.1:0-2434 GCF_000735185.1 Notothenia coriiceps | reverse complement strand
CAGAATTCTGGAAAAAAAAAAGTCAGAATTCTGGAGAAAAAAATCCCAGTTCTTAAAAAAATTCTGACTTTCCTGGAAGAAAAAAAAATAAATTCTGAAACATGTTGACAATATTGAAAAAAGTGTAAATATTCAAAAACTCAGAATTCAGAAAAAAAATTCAGAATTCTCAAAAAGGTCTGAATTGTGAATTAAGTCAGATTTCTGGAGAAAAAGTCAGAAAATCTGAAAAAAGTCGGAGTTTAAAAAAAAAAAAAAATTCAGTAAAACATATTAAAAATTCTGAGAAAACGTCAGAACAGGAAAAAAATTGAAAAAAATTAATCTCTATTATCGAATTCTACTGACATGATTCTACCTATTAGAGGAAATATGCCTGTTAAAAAATCATGACATATTAAAAAGTCACATGGAGTTACAGGGTAAAATATAATCTGCTTCCATTTTGACTTTTCTAAAATCGCTAACGTCTATATTTAGAACCGAACACAACCCCACACTCCCACCACAATCTCCATTCAGCTTAATCGAGCAGAGACGCAACACATAAAATATAATATTCCCAAACACACAACCATTTAAAAAGAGGCTGGAACACAGCCAGAGCAGCGAGAATGAGAAACTCTGCGACACAAAATGAAATGCCGAACCCCGGCTAAGGACATAATGAAAAAGCTATTATCAGCGTGAGCTTTCATCAGCGCTGCATTCAACCATGTTCAAAGCAAACTGATTCTCTCATCACACGCTGTACCCAACTGAATGCTGGGATATCATAAAAGGAGTAGGCGAGATAAGAGACACAGATCACTTTTTTTGTTGAAGAAGCACATTTAAAAACGAGATGTCATGACGGTCACATTGAGGCCATGATAATCAACCTGCCATTGAACAATCTGGTATATTCAAATCATAAAAAGAGTCTTTACATTTTCACAATATCTACTTCCTCGTTCATCTCTCCCGTCAGCGTTTTTATTCTCAATCTTTGTCCAGTCTTGATGTTTTCATTCTCTATTCTTTCCCGGACACCTGCAGCATTACAGGGTCTGAATTCAAATAAATCATATTCATGCAATATTCAATGACATATTGAATTATATATAAAATATGGTACAATATTCAGACTCTATCCAGTATATATATTAGGGAAATGAGAAGGGGGAAGTAGAGAAGTCCGACCTGTCAAGTGTGCACCGTGCATCAAATTGCAAAAGACACTTAGTAGCTTATATATTGTATAAATACGCATCTGGGTGTGTGCACATTAAGATGAGTATGGAACATGGCCGCACATACCCATAACTTTAAATGTTGGTAAATCTACTTAATCTATTGGTTGCTCAGACTAAAATGAATACTCAAATAGTGGAACATGCCCATAAAGTCTTTAAAATAGTTGTTTAATCCTCACAGTTTGGTAGAAAACAAGCAATGTTGGACGTTTTTCCTTGAAAATGATATTAGTAAAACAATTTATCAACATTTTTGCTTAAAACCTCTAATTTAATTGTTTAATTGTTTCCTCTCTTGTCTATAATGTTACAAACTGACCCTCTGTCTGAACCCAGAGCCCAGTCTGCTCTGATTGGTTAGCAGGCTGGCTCTGTTGTGATTGGTCAACCGCTTAGAGATGTCCCGCCCCCTTAGCCTATCACGTACAATGTGTTTGAGCTCTAGCCAATAGGAGCGTGGGTGTTATATAATGATGTCATTATGTTCCTTAACTTTGGGATTTTAGCATTCGCAGACCATTTACATGCACTAAAAACCTATAGAACACACTGCAAGGAAGGGAAACCCCCCCCCAAAAAACATTATAGGGCTTCTTACATTTTTTTATTTCAGGTACATTTTCGGACTATAAGCCGCGCCTTTTTTCCCATTTTTCGACGCTGCGGTTTATATAACGGTGCGGCTAATCTATGGATTGTTACAGCTAACGGCCACTAGGGGGCCTCCTAAATCTATGGGTTTTACAGGTTACAGTCCACCACCTTTAACTCTATGGGCTCTATGGCCGGTCCGCGCCCCCCACCTTTAAGCGGCGGGCTCCAGCAGGAAAAGCTGGAGGCCTGAAAAGAGTGAGACAGGTAGCGCGCAAAAGTAAAAGTGTAACCGAGAGTGGTACGAGAGACAGAACGAGAGCAAGACAGACAGACATTACGAGAGCGAGACAGTTTGTCCCCGTACCACTGGTTGAAAACCACTGCTGTAGATCACTGCCGGTACGTGCGCTGGGAGCGCACCGTTTAAGTTTGAAAGTTGAAAAGTTTGTGTGTCTGAAACGCTATGTGATACAGTAGTTTACACAGCACATGTTCTGTAGCTACTATTGCACTAAATGCTAACACTTGAATACGTTATGCAAATATGCAACTTGTTTGTTGAAATGTTAATAAATGGGAGCTTCCTCAAACAGCCATCTCTTTCC
>NW_011349476.1:0-2453 GCF_000735185.1 Notothenia coriiceps | reverse complement strand
CTCTGGGTAGAATATCCTTCAACCAAGGTATTCTATATCCTTGATAGAATGCCCTGGCCGTTGCACTGAATGAGAGCGTACGTTTGGACTAACAGTTTGACCAACCAATCATATATTGATTTGTAGCCAATGGGCGTGTTCTTTCAGAGTTTCCCGGTCCTCTAGAAGGCCCGCTAGTTCACTGGCTCGAGACAGAGGATCTAGATGAATGCCACGAAGCAATTCATGCCGTTTTATTGTTTTTAACGTTGAAATGACAAGTGCAACAGGTGAAGATGAAGTTGTTGCGGAATTGTTGGCGCAATTCAGTGAAAAGACGGACATCATAATGTCGGGAGGGGGGGGGGGTGTGTCTACAGAAGGTCCAGTTGTGATAGCCACGGTTCGCCACTGAAAGATACCCACTCTCTGAAATGATTACATCTTCATTTATCTAATGCTAACAACATCGTTCACTAAACTGTCCACAGTATGTTGAGCTGATGTACCAGAAGTGCCAAACGTACAAATACTGTGTCTCAGTTTGCATACTTGTGTACTTAAACTTCCTGTTTTGCGTGCATAAATGCTTCCCAAAGTGTGCTAAAATGCCCTCTGTTGCTGATCTCAGAACAGTCAGAAAGAGGAACTACGTAGCTGAAGCAGCGCGACCGTTAGCCGTCTCATGTGTGAACACGGCCAAACACAAACAGTTACACATGTGGGTGTGTCTCCTGTATATATGTATATATATCCATATATATATTTAATAAACGTACCTTTTCTGGTGTTGAGAAAGCCACTTTATTGGGGTTATTATATTGGATTGATCTGGCACCACACACGCTTGCATTGCTAGCTCGCTAACAGCGTTGATCGTCACAGAAGCCGTGAGCACATGTTCATACGTGTGTTAATTACGTAATGCTCTTAATGTCACCTTTTTTGTAAAGCACTTTGAATGAGCTTGTGTTGAAAGGTTCTGAATCAACTAAATGCTCTTGTTTTTCATTACTGCATATATTTTATACCAATTATATTTCTACGATTTCAACCATATTCAAAGTCAATACTGCTATATGTTTTTATTCTGATTTCTAATTCTTTGCACAGTTTTGATGCTGAACCAGCTCTCAGAGTTTAAACACATGCGCAAAAACAACAAAGCTGAATCTGATGTCTGTTTCCTCACCGTTGCTGTAGAGGAGCTGTAGTCTGTAGTGGATCCCATTGTTGGTCTTCTCTCCGTTATACTCCTGTCACACACACACACACACACACACACACACACACACACACACACACACACACACACACACACACACACACACACAGAGAGAGATGAAGGTGTGAGAATAGAACCTTTACTGTCCTGCTGAGCTGTGAAAGTCAAACCTGAACCTGAGCCGGGCGTTTCAGTGTTTTAACATTCCTGCTGAACAAAACGAATCAAAACAAATATCAATGAATTACCAAAAACCACCTTTTTCTCTCTGTCTGTTATGACCTCGACAAATATCTCATACTTTTGTCTAAAGAAATCATAAATGTGTTTCAGTATGTGGTAATCTTTTATTAATCATGCCTTAAATAAATCATCATTTAGTCGATACAATAAAAACGAATAAATCAGATTGTCTTTTGATTATTTAAACTTTATCACGATATTTCATTCTCATTTCTGTTATTTTCTTTACTAACCTGTATGTCTGTCTGTGCTGCTGGACATCGATACAAATATATAATATTTAGTTTTTATTCATCATTTTCTTATTTATGTGTTTTTTCTTACGGTCTTTTTCTTTTTAATCTTCATTTTTTAATTTTATTCTGTTTTTATTTCACCATCGCTGCCAACTGAGCCGCGAGTGTTGGCTCAGCCCCAGTGTGTGTGTGTGTGTGTGTGTGTGTGTGTGTGTGTGTGTGTGTGTGTGTGTGTGTGTGTGTGTGTGTGGAGGTCAGTGTGAGGTGAGTGTGTGTGGGAGGACTTCAGTGCCAGCTGGCAGTCGATCAGACAGCAAACCCTCTCAAACTGTCTGGATATTATCACGCTTATTATCAAGTACGATTATTAGTGTTTGTAAATGGTAAGACGTTACGTCCGTCCCCCTCAACCGTCTGACTTCCTGTCTGTGTCTCTGAGCACTTTGGTTCCTACTGAACATGGAAATAATAAAGTCCAACTTTTGCTCAACTGAGGAAATAATGCAATTTTGATTTCAATTTAAGCAGCGCTGAATTGGTATTATGCTCTTTAAATTAAACATCTGGAATATTAACATTGGAAAAACATCTTTTAAACTACAAAGAAAGTAAAAAGGTTTTAGAGTATTTTCTAAAGCAGTTGTTTAAGGTTCATTTACTGGGGACTACTTTCAGCGGCAGGTAGGGAGTGTGTGTGTGTGTGTGTGTGTGTGTGTGTGTGTGTGTGTGTGTGTGTGTGTGTGTGTGTGTGTGTGTGTGTGTGTGTGTGT
>NW_011349475.1:0-3787 GCF_000735185.1 Notothenia coriiceps | reverse complement strand
TACAAGAAACGAAGTGAGTAGCCTACAAGATTGAAGCTGGTCAGATAACGAACGAGTAAATGAAAACAGAATGAGGCGGAGAAGTGTGTGTGTGTGTGTGTGTGTGTGTGTGCGTGCGTGAGATTAAAATAGCCCAGTTGCTTTTACAATAAATAAACATTGAATGTGTTTAATTGAATAGTAAAGGGGTTTAACGGTAGTGGCAGGTTGTGTGTGAGAGAGAATAAATAAGACAGCCCAATATTTTAAAAAAAATCGATAATTTTTTCCCGCATATTTCGCAACTTCCCGCAGTTTCACCGCATAAAATCACATAAAACCCCGCATGTTTTATCGCATAATCAAGGATTTTTGCCCGCGTTTTTCTGGAGGGTCTAAATAATGTGTTTAGGCTGTATTTATTCTTAAATGTCTTTTGTTTTTATTTTGTAAAGCACTTTGAATTGTCGCGTGCTATAACTAAAATTGCGTTGCCTTGCCTTATTTCAAGAAATCTTACCAAGCACATTTTCACTTTTTCTATTGGCCGATTTTTGTACGTATTTCAAGAGAAAACACCATGTTTTCATAATTGTTTAACTTGCTTTTGCAGAAGCATTTTTTCCAGTGTATGCATGTTTTTGGATTAAGTGTTTCTACAAATCCTCAGTTTTCTCAGCCAGCGTCCAGCAGCAGTAAAAGGATGAGTGTGGCCCCTCCATCCTATTAGGCTCCGTTTAATCAGACTTTTCTTCAGAGTCAAGCAGCGTGATGAGTAGAGGCATTGATTCCTCTGTAACCCCCCCCCTCCACCCTGCTACCCATCCACCTGCTGTGGCTTTGTCTGTGGCTTTGGAAGAGCTTTGGCTTTCAGAAAAAAAGCCAACAGTGACCACACACTTCAACCAATGTGCACACAGTAAAGCTGGCATAAAGGGTGGAAAATCCGCTGCCACTGAGGGCTCCTCTTGTCCGGTTTGAAATGCCACCGGAACAAGGTTTTGACCGTGAAGGGACACTTAAACGCTCCACTGAAACTCATAGTGGTGAAAATTGTGTGAGTTATGATTGCAGACTGGGCGAGGCGAGTTTCCCCCGCAGGTTTTATAGACTGTGGAGAAAAACTCTCTCACACCACAATGGAATGGTGTCTCTGCTCAGACATCTGATACCAACATAATTAAACACAGTCCTGTATAGTCGAGTGGAATCTGATCAAATTGTAATTATAATGCTTTTGTCTCGATGAGATTAACAAGCACGAAGGAAGTCTGGAGACCATCTTGGAAGAAAATGTGATATAATGAGAACTTTGGCCTTTTTTTACTGGCTCTTAGCACTGAAACATTACTCTCCCACACGCCCTCTTATAGCTACACTACAAGGCTAACTTGTATTCAGTTTTTACAAAAGTAAGGCTCCAATCGTCTCCATTTTACTTGGATAATAGTCCATCCAAAAGGCCTTTTACAACTAAACAGTAAGTTGTTGTCACGTCTCAAAACAGCCAATCAGGCAGCACGTCTATCAGTTTTTAAGGTAGTTCACTAAAATACAAACAAGTCAACCTCTTTGTGGTGCTAGAGGAAAATTAAGAAGATTGTTTAAATCAATGTGATGCTTTCTCTTGGCGACCACAAATTGATGTACAACACGTCAAGGCAATTACAATATATAATAGTTGGTGTAGTCTAGGGTTAGGGTTAGGGTTAGGGTTAGGGTTAGGGTTGGGGGGTTTATCGCCAATTGACCAATTTATCCACAACGTTGTAGAGCAGGGGTGTCAAACTCAATTTCATGGCGGGCCACATTAACATTATGGTTGCATTCAAAGGGCTGGTTGTAACTTTAAGATTATATAAACATATATAAAATAACGTATTATATTACATTATTGCCTCTGCATTGGATTATTTTCGGATAGGGTAATAACTTCATAATTGACTACGTCTGAAAGAAGAAGTCTAGGGCAAGTAATTGCAAGTCTTTTCAGTGAGAACGTCACAAAATGATTTAAAAAGAAAAGCCAAATTCTGAAAAAAAGGAAGTGACATTTTGAAAAAAGTCAAATTCTGAGAAAATGCTAAGAAAAAAGGCCTATTTTGAAGATTTTTGTTTTTGAGATGCATTGTGGGACATGTAGTTTAAGGGCAACGTGCTTCTGTTAATCGGCCTGTAACCGTATAACAAACATATTATACAGGCCTTGAGTTTGACACCCCTGTGTAGAGCCATAGTGCTAGGATAGCTAAAAATGTTAGTGAAGTTGAACCAAAGGCAAAAAACCTAAAACAAGTGAAGCAGAGTTCATCCCATTAGGCTGGGCAGCTTTAAAAAGTCTTCCCGCGCAGTTCATTCTTCTCAGATAAGAGGATTTCAATCAGAAGGAACAAGCAGAAGGCAGAGAGGTTGACAACAGACAATGTTCTTACCTTTGGAGTACTTTCCTGACCATGTACTAAAACAAGAAAATAAGCATCTGGCCATTGTCGTAACTTTCTGAAACCGTGTCGGACGCTCATGTCCACTCTTTTACTTCCAATCATTGGTATGTGTACAACGCACTTGTAACACACATATGCAACTTAGAATGCAATTCTTATTTATCGTTGACTGAGCATTTTCTTATTTTTTTTGGCTCTTGATCCCCCTCCGTTTAAGCTTTTTGTATCTATGTAAAACAGGAAAAACAACTAAATTATAAGTTGTCATAGATATAGTGACGATCTCTGTGCTTTTTGTTGAGTAGGGGGTGTATGAGGGTCCTAAAACGGAGTGCAGTAGATCAATGGACAGACGGACTAACAGCTTGCTTTTGGTGGTTGTAAATAGAACTTTAATTCCACCCCCATCGTAACAATGCAGAGACAGAAGGGAAACAACAATCAATGAGAGAGTATTTGGGGTGACCCCTAATCTCTACGGTTCACGATGGTTCTCTCAAAGGCTTATCGGCAGAGGACCCTTTCACTTCTATTCTGCCTGGGTCACACTATTCAACACTGAGGGAGAAAGAGGGAGAGAAAGGCACGTTGTAATCTTATTGGCCCTCGAAACGTTGAATATAGGCGCTGACTCTCTCCCAACATTTACTGGCTGTGACTTCCTCTGTTTTGAGTGGCAGAAACCACAACTATGTATGTGTTTATTTCTCTGCGTCACTCAGCACAGAACAGTTTCCTTACTGACACGAGGAAAGGGAGAAAAGCTTTTTTTTAAACATCAGTCAGTGCTAAAAGTTCCCTTGTCCCTGTTGACAGAAGTGATCCTACGCCATCATCGAGGCAGTAAATAGCATATTGCGTTTAAAAGGTCATCTATTATGCAAAATCCACTTTTTCATGTCTCTTCTACATCAACATGTGTCCCCTCTTCTCCATGTCTCTTCTACATCAACATGTGTCCCCTCTTCTTCATGTCTCTTCTACATCAACATGTGTCCCCTCTTCTTCACGTCTCTTCTACATCAACATGTGTCCCCTCTTCTTCATGTCTCTTCTACATCAACATGTGTCCCCTCTTCTTCATGTCTCTTCTACATCAACATGTGTCCCCTCTTCTTCATGTCTCTTCTACATCAACATGTGTCCCCTCTTTTTCATTTCTCTTCTACATCAACATGTGTCCCCTCTTCTTCATGTCTCTTCTACATCAACATGTGTCCCCTCTTCTTCATGTCTCTTCTACATCAACATGTGTCCCCTCTTCTTCATTTCTCTTCTACATCAACATGTGTCCCCTCTTCTTCATGTCTCTTCTACATCAACATGTGTCCCCTCTTCTTCATGTCTCTTCTACATCAACATGT
>NW_011349474.1:0-7605 GCF_000735185.1 Notothenia coriiceps | reverse complement strand
ATATAATACGAGCCTCTCTTTTTCCTCCCTCTCTTCGGCCTAGTGTGGTCTATATGACACTAAACACTAACGCAAACGACCGTTATCGTCCTCGTGGGGCAGGGGCCAAAGAGTGGAGGTGTCCTGAGATTAGCGCCTGCAGGCAGGCTCCATGGACCTGTCAGCTCCGGGCTGCGCAAAATGCGTACATGAAGCACTACGTCATGAACGCAAGAAATCTACCCTCGTAGGGGCGTGCTCATGTGATTGGCTTAGAATTGAGGAGACATCTGATTGGCTATAGATAGGAAAAATGACAAGTACGAATCGGCTGACAGCATAGGCTGACAGTCAGGAGAGTCTCAAAAAACCCACACACGAATGCACAGCGATCCATGCACAGAAAGCGGTTTGTGTTTGCAGGTGCAGAGGTTTTAAACGGAAAACAAACGTGTGGATCAAAAATACATAATGTACAACTTTTTTCTGTATTTGGATTTTATTTACATGTATATGAAACGGAACACATTTGTGTGTGCATTGAAAAACACAAGTGTGGATCCGGAAATACAAGTGTGAATCCTTTTGCGGATCATGAAATACAAGTGTGAATCCTTCTGTGTGCATGTGTGTATTATGAGACTGTTCTGAGCCCATACTAAAATGCCTAAAGTCTAAAAGTCATCACATCTCACTACCACTAAAGCTATCAGTAAAAAGTAAGGGTTGTAATTGGTCACAGAGTGCCTCACATGACAACAAAGGCTTTTGTTCATGTGTATGTATGCTATTACTTTTACAAATATGATAAGTAGAAGCCTAAAAGCAACTGCATGGTATGAAGAGACGACTGCTGTGTAGGTGGATCAAAGGTCGCAAGAAATTAACAGTCTGACCAAAACCCTGACACACTATTTGACTCCCAGATGTGGTCACAACCCTTCCCCTGGAAAGATGAAGCACTCCACCCACAGTCCATTTTAACCTCATGGCATAATGGCATGACACAAACCTCACATCCTGTCAGCACAGAGGAGTGTGTTTTTATGGAGGGAGTTAATGTGTGAGGTTACAGCAGGACAAGACAGTTTTTTCCTATGTAGGGTAGAGTTTTTATGATGGTCCTTGGTCTTGGAATGACCTTCAATAACGCCTCAAACTGACGGCACTTGTCTCAATAGCATGTTTTAAATTGAAGTTGTCTGAAGTCCTTACCACCAGCTGCTCTTGCAGTAATAAGTAGTGTACCTTTCTTACTGTCCTAATGTGCACAATGTAGTGACTGCTTTTTCGTCTTTTGTTTTCTTAGTTATGTTCTCTGTATTTTATATGTTTGTGTTATGTGTAACGTTGCTGCCTTCTTGGCCAGGTCAGCATTGAAAATTAGATTTTATCTCAATGCTTTTATCTGGTTAAATAAAAAATAAAAAGAGTAAACCAAGAGGCTAAAATTGTCTTTTTTTAAGAGGATATTTTGTGCCAATGTTCAGGTTCATATGAGTATTCTGTGCCTCTACTGTGACATGTCTTCATGCTTTAATGTTCAAAAAGCTCTTCATTTTTCTCATACCGCCTGTGCTGCAGCACCTCTTTTCACCCTCTGTCTGAAACCAGAGCCCAGTCTGCTCTGATTGGTTAGCTGGCCGGCTCTGTTGTGATTGTTCAACCGTCAAGAGATGTCCCGCCCCTTAGCCTATCACGTACAAAGTGTTGGAGCGCTAGCCAATAGAAGCGTGAGTGTTCCATAGTGATGTCATTATGTTCCAGAAGAAAAGAAAGGAGTCCAATGGAGGTGTTTCAAGCAACGTGGGGGGAGTGTGTGGGGGAGAAACTTTGGAATGTTTGCCTTTGCAGACCATTTACATGCACTACAACTTATATAACACTACAGGAAAGGTAAAATCCTTAAAAGCATAATAGGGCCTTTTTAACTATGTTTAGGATCAGTTAGCAATGCTGCAAAATCTGGTTTGTTGACATCATTAATGTATGTCAACATGAGACTCAAGTACTGTATTTGCAAAACACCACAAAAGGAGAATATGGCTACAACAAGTGTATGTATTGCTAACAATACTGTCTTCAATATGCGGACAATAATAATACTCCTTTAAATACTTTCATAAAGACACTACTGTGCGAGACATGTCACGCCTTTGTATTAAATCTCAGTTCTGCCCTCTTTTCCTCCAGCTGTGGCTGACACAAGCAGATGTGTTGGATGACCTAGCGCCTTTAAAGTACACTCATTTGAATACTGGTGAGGTGAGCCTGGGGACACAGGGACTTCAACCAGGTGTGTGTGTGTGTGTGTGTGTGTGTGTGTGTGTGTGTGTGTGTGAGAGAGAGAGAGTGTGTGTGTGTGTGTGTGAGAGAGAGAGAGAGAGAGACAGAGAAAGAGTGTGTGTGTGTTTGTGCGTGTGTGTGTGTGTGTGTGTGTGTGTGTGTGTGTCATAGCCTCCAGTCAGCAGTAAACAACTCCTTGGTAGAGTGGGGTCTTATTCTAGTTTTACTGTACAACTGCAGCTTTAAAAAATAACCTGCCTGTCACTGGGTTACAATCTACTCAGAATATAACCTGCTTTATCACGGGATTAGGCCACCTAAAGTCAGGTTAAGGACACATCTCTGCCTGGCTTTACGGTGTAGTTACAGCGTAGTAGATCAGATGGCAGACAGACTGTGTCATTTTTGCATTTGATTTGACATTTAACAAGTAGACCTGGCATTGCATGTGCATTGTGGGTAATATGCAGTGGTGTAAACCAAGTACATATACTCAAGTACTGTACTTATGTTAAAAAAAAGGACTTCTACTTTACTTGAGTATTTCCTTTTTATGTTACTTTGTATTTCTACTTCACTACAATTCAAAGGTAAATTGAGTACTTTTACTCGACTACATTTAATTAATACATTTAGTTACTTTGCAGATTTGGATTAATGATAAACAATATAATCAACATTTACGCTACACCTGGATTTAATGCATATGCTTCCCAGCAGTACATAAAGTAATTAAAACTAGCTGCACCTTTACCAATTTTGATGAACACATTAATGCATCAATAATTATAATCAAAACATGTCATATATATTATTCTGAAATGGGCCAATCTGCATAATGAGTACTTAACAGAGTATTACTACAATCCGGTACTTCTACTTTTACTTAAGTACAAGATCTATGTACTTAAGATAAGATAAACTTTATTGATCCCAATTTGAGAATTGTTTTCGTCACCACAGCATGTTAAAACAAGGCAATGCACATAATGTGAATGAAAAAAAGCAGAACAAAATGACATGTCAAAATAGAAAATAAAACTGTACTAAAAGTAAAATATATACATACTGACAGTGAAAGATAACAATCAGTACAAAGTCAAATAACGTTATGAATGGCCAAATTACAGCTAACAAAATTAAAAGGTAGGATATTATTTACATTAAGTGTACAAGCAATAGCATGATAAACTAATATGAATACTTCTTGCACCTCTGGTAATATGACTTTGATTTGATAAACTTTGAGGTGTTTGCATATAGCCGAAATGAACTACAGCTCCTACTGAATCATTATAAATCATAACATTTGTTTTAAGATGTGTAATGAACTCACAACCGCCACTACAACCTTAAAATCACAGTTTTCTTAAGGGAGTCTGCCGTGTCATTTCTCATGCAAAATCACCGTCTCTGTTTACCTTGGAGCTGCGCCGACAGGGACTCCTGGTGCTGCTGGTACTTCATCGCCGTGGCCTCGGTCCTCTTGAGCTGCGTGTGCATCTCGTAGGACATCATGCCCCCGTACATCATCCCGCAGACCAAGGTGAGCAGCAGGAGACACTGGAAGATCCTCCGCTGCCTCCGGGAGCAAACCCCGCTACCCATGTTGGACCCCTCCCCGCTGTCCGAGCGAGAAAACCCCGTCTCTGCTGCTGGAAAAACTTCCCCTACTCAACTTGTAAAGTGACGACTGCAACAACAACAACAACAACAACAGCTCTCACTCCTATACCAATTCCAGGCACTCAAAAAAAGTGCTTAAATCCACCGACATATGCATTATTGTAGCAATGCAAAAGCCATTAGCGACTTCAAAGTAACGGCTCCAGACTTGCTTCACTCCAAAGCGTGTGTGTGTTTGTAGTTTCCTCCCCTCTCTTGGTTGTTGTTTTCCCCGATGCAATTCAAAGCAGCTTATGGGAAAAAAGTATAAAACCTCAAGTCCCCGACGAGGCCTCCATAGCACCTTTAACTTTAGTTACGTGTCAGCCGAGCAGCTGCCTGCCATCCTGGTACAACTCTGAAGGAAGTCCCTCCTCCTCCCCCTAAAAAAAAGAAATACCACATTTCCCTATCCCCGCCCTCAGGGGGGGCAGGTTTTATCAATTGGTCGCCGGAGACCTCGATCAAAAAACGGCTACAGGCATGTGAGGGTGCGGGGTTGGGACATTTGGAGTTGCCCCATTAAAACGACCTGTTGTAATACTGCTATGCAGACAAGGGAAGTAACTGGCTAAGTAAAATTAGTCAAGTGCTTTACTCAAGCATTTAAAAAGGGAAATAATGTAATTGTACTGCACTACATTTATTTAACAGCTTTAGCTACTATATTACCAAAATACATCATTAAAAAATCTATATTTTTGACATAAAGTAAATCAGAACGTTGTTTGTCTGCAACAGTCAAATGCTACTTGATGAAACAATGCTATCTAGACATGGTATATATAATTATATACACACATAAAGGCATTGTTTCAGCACTTTGATTACTTTTACTCTTAAACTTTAAGTACATTTTCCTGATAATACGTTTGTTCTTTTACTTAAGATTTTGAAAGCAGGAGTTTTACATGTAATGAAGTATTTTGACAATAATGTATTGGTACTTTTATTCAAGTAAAGCATCTGAACACTTCTTCCACCTCTTATAACATGCTAAGAAACTACACAATCTGCACATGGGTTGGGAGGGTTAGTGTAAACCTATGGTGTAAACATGTAAGGCATTACAATAACTAGTAACCTAGTCAAAAGTGTAATCAGTAACCTTATCTGGATTTCAGAATATAAAAGTAATGTCACCTGATTACATTCAATTACATTTCGAGGATGTCATTAAATGCAAAATATGTTTGTTTTGCCCATAAACGTGTGAGTTTTGTTCTTTTCAGTCTTATTTAAAAATAAAGACATATAGACACATTGTGTGTTGACCTTTTTACCGAGTATATTGCAGTTGTGTATATAGTTATTATCATACATACATTGGTATTACTACAGTTAACATGAGAAGACATTGCCAGTTACAATATGCAATATTTGGTCATGTACACAATCAAAAGAAAATAACATTATGCTTTAAAGAAAAATAAATACATCTTAGCAGTACAGTGTAACAAAACCTAGTCTTATAAATACTAGTTTCTACAGTCATAAAATGTTTGCTTGTGCTACTTTGAAAAGTGTTTCCTATCAATTTTAAGGAATAATCAAGGTTTGAATCGTGCAATACAAAAATATTTAGCAAAAATTCAATCTATTGGAAAAAACATATACTCTAATTGCATAAATGTACCCAAAAAATATGAATTTACAGTAAAAAATCCAACACTTATTGCATCAACTGACTAGCTTAGAATAAAAATAACAGCCAGAAGTAGTAACCAATTAATAACTAGGGTTTTCTACAGAAATAGTCGCTTTTAAACTAATTGCA
Organism: Notothenia coriiceps; assembly: GCF_000735185.1. NCBI lineage: Eukaryota > Metazoa > Chordata > Actinopteri > Perciformes > Nototheniidae > Notothenia > Notothenia coriiceps. Next base: position 1,898 of record NW_011349474.1, on the reverse strand, counting down.
TATTTCAAATGTGATTATTCAATATGTTTGAGCAAGCTCTTAATGAGGAATACATTATGTTCACATTAAATGAGGTAGAAAGATATATTACTTTCATTTTGGAGAAAACAGCACCACAGCTTTACAACTGATCGAAACAATATTCTTTGATATTTGTTCCGTTTCATTTTTGTTCTGCTTGGTTTTCATGTATTTGTTTGTTCAACCGAAACAACAAGTAAAAAGTGTGTTAACAATGAAATTGACTTGGACAAGAGCATCTGCAAACAGAACAGAAAAACCAAATCATGAGCAAACTAATTATAAGCCTCATTACTTTGACTACGTCTTTAAGACATCCCATTAATGTCCCTATACTCAGATACATTTGGAATCATCAAAAAGTAATGACTTCTTTAATGACTATTTCTGTATGTCATAATTGTAAATGTTGCATAAGAGGACACCGGATAATGCAGCTCATAACATTTTAGGAATGAGAGAGAAGGTAAAAAGAGAAACTGCTTTTATAAGTCAAACAGAGAGGATTAAAGGGGCCCTATTATGCTCATTTCCAGGTATATATATTTGTATTTTGTACGTGATTGGTTAGCTGGCCGTCTCTGTTGTGATTGGTCAACCACTTAGAGATGTCCCGCCCCTTACAATGTGTTGGAGCACTAGCCAATAGAAGTGCAAGTGTTCCATAGTGATGTCACTATCTTCCGGAACTTTGGGATTTTAGCCTTAGCCGACCATTATGCACAAAAACCTACATATAAGCACAATAGGGCCTCTTTTAACAAAAATACTGTCGAGACATGCAACTTAATTTAAAAATAAATACTTTTTGACCGTCTCTATAAAATAAGATTGTGTTAACTTAAAGAGGCACACAATTATCCATACAAGTAAGGGAGCTTGGACCACATTCTGAAATGAACAACAAAGATTGAAAGATTTCTTCTTCAGTGCTCACACAATATGAACTTTATGGCACTCAAATACCAAATGGAAAATCGCATTACTACGTCTTCTCATATGATATTGCAATATGACACAGCAGTATTTAAGCAACCCTGTCAAACATGTGTATACAAATAACAGGCACTTTTCCATAAAGCTTGCATTTGTGAGGAGAGGTCTGGCATTAAGCCCCCCTTCTCTAGGTGTCCCAATACAAATATTGTCCCCCACCCAAAGAAAAATCAAGTAATCCCACTGGATAACTGTAACAAAAGGTATTTCATTGATGCTTACTGGCCTGTCTAGAGAAAACCAAACAGAAATGTGCTAATTAATTTAACTATATTTCCATATGGGGTTTATCAAGTTTACCCTACTAAAAAGTAATGATCCTGCTGGTACTTCAACATGGCTGCAGTTGAAGTTGTCAATAGCCCCAGAGAATCACGGATGAATCAGAAACTGTACTTTGGGCAGTCCATGTTTGATTGTGGGTCCTATAACAGCGACAGCTCCACCTCTTCACACAGCAGAGGCTCCACCTCCGGCACGCTGAGCAGCTTGCTGCCCTTTGCTGAGCTGTTCTTCCTGTACATCACGAACTGGGCGGTCACCTGACTGAAGTTAAGGAGCAAACACCAACATGATGTGGTACAATGGGTACATGTTTACTTCTTATGTTCATATAAATACTTAATTTTTTTATTGGACATTTTACTTTAAAGGTCACCTATCATGCTATTTTTAGGAAATAGCATAGGTCTCAGATATATAAATACATAAAAAACATTTCTATGAAGTGTTTTGCTCAAAATACCAAACAGATCACCCATTCTAGCCATGCCTCATATCCCTCTATTTCACTTACTGTTTCAAAAGTGCTGATTTGGGGCAGCTACTGTCTAAACTAAATACCGCCGTGATGAAACGCCATATCATGGATTATCAAGGAT
>NW_011349473.1:0-3410 GCF_000735185.1 Notothenia coriiceps | reverse complement strand
TGTTTCTGTTTGCTATGAATGCAGCAATGGATTACAGGGTTTTAATTTCAATGCTACCCTTTGTGTGAGTAAAGCCGTGACTTGCCAAAAACCCAATCACACCCTTCATTTTTTTTCTTCCACTGTCTGGATGTCAAATATGTTTTATCTTTCCTGGAAAATACAGATTACAAATAACCAGTAGGTTGTTCTTTCAAAGGGATGAAACTGTGTGTGCGTGTGTATCTCATGACCAGACGCTGCTGTGAATGAACACAGCTAGTCAAAAATCTTTAGTCTCACCTGTGTCTTGGTGAGTTGTGAACAGAGAACAATCTGGAAGGTCTCCTGCACCAGTTCATGTGTGCCACAAAACTGTGAATGTGATAACTTGATAACTGAAGTGCACTTGCTGATGTTCTGGTTGACTGGCTGGTTACCTTGAACTTTCTACAAATACAATCCTTAAACAGCAACACAGTGTGTGTGTTAGTTTTTTCTACCATGTCTTTTTTTAAACATACGATTCTATGCTTTCTTTTTTTACAATATAACATACCTGTTTATCGAAAATACTATTGTACACCTTTCTTTCCAACATACAATCCTATTATTTTTGTAAGTATATTATACCATAGTCATTTTCTCTCACATTTAGACAGTTTGATGTTTTTTTGATTAGCAATACTATTTAGATTTTTCGACTATAGTACTACTAGTATTTCAAAACAGTGCAAACAAACACTGTAGGATAAAACATTTCGGAAAACAGCATAGTATAATGCCTTTTTTACATTTCCACCATACAATACTATGCCGTTTTGTTGCATATTTGAGAGAAAGTGTTTTATTTAATAAGTTTGCGCTACTATACTACTTAGTTTTTCTGCTAAATTCGACAGTCTACTATGCTGATATTTTTGACAGACTAAATTATGCAGATTTTTGCATATTCTTCGACATTCTATTCTATTTCATTATTTCTGATATTAAGGGCCGACGGGACAGGAGCTGGAGTCAGCCGGACCACCAACAGGACAGCAGGGGCTGAAAGCATGGCTGGTGGCCCGGCCCTGCGTCCCCGTCCCTCCAAAGGCTAGGCGGGATCCAAGGACTGAATTAGTGGCCGGAAGTCGGACAGGAGCTTGATCTAGCAGGGTGGAGAGTATGAAGAAAGTCTTTAATCCAATCAGGTAAGGAATTCATTATAGCAACAGGCCGAGGAAGGTGCACAGATTTCTACTTGAAAAGGACCTGCCTGCGCGGCCAATGATGTTGGTTGGATCCTTCTGTCACACGAGAGCAATGAAGGGTGGACCCAAATGCAGGATGGGTCAAATAAAATGTACACAAGAATTGTGCATACTTTATAAATACAGGGCTTCCAGACTGATTCAAAAATGATAGTATTAAGTACAAATAATTGAGTGTGTGTCTTTAAAACAACAGTTACAGGATGTATACAAGTGTGCATTTAATGGGTTACAATTCTGGAAAATGACAGTAGTGATGTGGGTTTGAAGATTCAACTCCATGAAAGAGGACTATAATGATATATTATATTACATCAGTTTTTTGTCCCAAGGACATTAGAGAAACCTTTCGTAATAATAATCAATTTTATTTATATAGCGCTTTTCTCTGACTCAAGGTCGCTTAATCTAGGCACACTGGTTGCATGAGTGTGTTTTTGATAGCAGCACTTTACGTTAAAAGAAATCATGATATCAAAAACTGATAAAAACTTGGTCCTTATAAAGTTCTTCTGGAACCGCTCACATTTGTACTTCAGCCAAATCTCATGAAATAAAACAAATACATTAGTGCGGACCCCCTCTTACAGCAGTTCATTCTTCATCCACACTGAGAGGAAAGGCTAGTTCATGTGAAAGTGTGAATCAGATGCGTGTCCTTGACTTGATCTTTGTCCATTTATTTTGTCTGAAGCAGCAGGGAGGGGTGTAGACTCTCAGAAGAGGAGGGGGTTGTCCAGCACCGCCACCCCCGATGCCACGCCCCCGTCAGAGTGCTCTGAGCTCTTAGTCCTCAGCAGGTGGCCCACACACTCATTCAGCACCATGTCTTCACCTTTTCTGTTAGGGGACAATGAGAGGTAAATAATTAGAAGCCTTAAGGCCCTGACACACCAAGCGGAGGGGAGCGGCGGCGGCGAATAATCGATTAATATTCGCCAGGGCTGTCCGATTTTCGAATTTGATCATGGTCAGTTTCTGGCATCCCTACTAATATGTATTCATGTGGCAGGATAAATGAAGTGAGCAAACTAAAGAACTGGACAGGAGAATGCAGGGCAAGATGTTAATAGGGGTATTTTGAAGGGGAAATTAATATTGAGAGTCTAAGATGTAATTGTGGAGATACAGAAAAGAAGTAGCATGTTAACAAGTTGTATTGAAAGAAGGATATTTTGTATCATGCCCCGATTAGCTTTTTTTATTTGGTATCAAATGAGCTCAAACACCCAGATTCAGACCAGAGAGCAAATAAAGCAACTTTTTATTGTAGTAACTTCAAGAGTTTTGTAATGATTCCCTTCTCAAAGACAGAAGACAGGATATCAAAAGCATGATTCTGACAAAACCACTATTTGGCTGCATTAAAGAAAATATGAAAAGAGACAATGGGATGTCATCAGTGGCTGTGGGCAACAACCTATGTTCTTGTTTGAGAGGCAGAATACTAAATCCAGCTGTAATACTCCAAATGCTTGGTATTATTGACAGTAAAGTGTGTAATTACACTATTAATGATTGTATTTTAATTATTGAATGTCCAAAGACATTTAGTTAAACGGAGCATTTTATGCATATTTTCAGGTGACATGTCTGCATGCTTTAATGTTCAAAAAGCTATTTATTTTCCTCATACTGCCTGTGCTGCAGCACCTCTTTTCACCCTCTGTCTGAAACCAGAGCCCAGTCTGCTCAGATTGGTTAGCTGTGGTTAGAACCCTTAGCCTATCAAGTACTGTGTCGGGGCGCTAGCCAATATAAGAGTGAGTGTTACACAGTGATGTCATCAGTATTGATTACACACCTGACGTATGTTCCGAACACTCCCAGCTCACTGAGACAGGTGCTGATCTGGAGAGGAGCGTCTCGTCTCAGCAGGACGTTCTGGACGGGGGCGGGGTGAATCTTATCCATCAGGATATAAGCCGTCCTCTCGGTGCTGTCCTTCACTTCCTGCAGGACCTCGCACATCTCTGACCCATAGAAGTTGTTACCTAGAAATAAACAATATCTGAAAAGGTCCCCTATTATACTGTTTTTCATCAATATATTATAGGTCTCAGATATAGACAAACGTGTCTGAGGTGTTTGTCTGAAACACCAAACAGATCATTGCTGCATTACCCATAATCCCCTCTGTTTCAGCCCTGTTTCCAAAGTGCTGATTCTCTGTCTGTT
>NW_011349472.1:0-730 GCF_000735185.1 Notothenia coriiceps | reverse complement strand
AGTTTTCGAAAAGATCGGTTTTACTGCTGCAATTTGTACCTGAACAAATAAACAGATGTGTACGGTAAGCAAAGGTGTTATCTCTATGGAAATAAATCTTACTTAGTTTTCATTTTATCAAAGTCAGTGTTTCAGACAAGTGGGTTTTCTACAATTTTGACAAGATCTCTCAAGTCAAAGACACACTAACATCTGTTCTATTAAATATATTTAGCTTTTTTCTTCACGAATGCGCATTTTTTTTGAGTGTTCAGACTTCAGTCTGCTAATCTGATCAGAACATCAGTGGAAGAAAAATCATTTTGACAGAAGAGATCAACCTTAAACATGGTTTGGTTTGCATCATCATTGTTAAGTTCAAGATGGATATGGTTAACAACTTGCATCTATTGAAGGAAAGCTGTGATGTGTAAAGTCAGACTCACTCCCTCGGACTGTGCAGGTCGATGTTCATCCACAGAGTACATCTCTGAAGAGAGAAAATAAAGTGAATGTCTAACACACAAGATCCCAGCAACTAAACTAAACTACTTAAACATAAAACATTCTGTTTCTTGTTGAGACTATGTGTCGGTGGCCTTTTATCGTATTTTAATTATTTCTTTAACGTTGTATAGATTCCTGTCCCATTCTTTTATAATTCATATTGTTGATGAATACAGATTATTTTTTATACTGAAATATAAAATGTATGTGATGTGAGGTTTTTGTTGTCTTTCTCTTACCTTTG
>NW_011349471.1:10891-18329 GCF_000735185.1 Notothenia coriiceps | reverse complement strand
ACATAACACACACACAACACACACACACACACACACACACACACACACACACACACACACACACACACACACACACACACACACACACACACACACACACACACAGTCATTTTAAGTATCTTTGTAATCATTGTGTGTCTCTTTGTAGTAATTTCTGCCTTTTTTAAGTCATTTTGAGTGTCTTTATAGTCATCTTATCCTTCTTTGTAGTTATTTTGAGCAACTTTGTGGTAATTTTGTCGACAGGAAGTGAAGTCAGGGAGTTACCTTTGTCTGGAACCAGATCTCCAGCTCTCTCTGGTTCTTGGCGGTGACGCTTTCGTAGTACTCTCTGATCTCAGCTATCTCCTTATTGAGGTCGGGACCCTGAGCGGCGTCCACCTCCACGTGTACCTGGCCGCTCATCTGAGCACGCATCGCCAGCAGCTCCTACGGGGAAACAACAAGAAACAAGAGTTTACCTGCTTCTATTTGTTATAGTACACAATAAAAGCACATGTAACTTGTTTATGGCTTTAAATTATCATTATAAGGTTAATGATAAATATAATGGCTATACAACAGTATTATTAACATTTCGATTGGTTCCCTACAAGCATTGATTTCACTTTACATTCATACAAATATACAAAATACATTCAAATTGATATACGTCCTGATCAGATTTGATTTATAATAAATATCATATAACAATGTATTTTTAATAATGCAGTACTTTTCAAGTTTGATTAAAGAGGCCTGGAAGAAAACCTGCAACACTTATTTATGACTTACATTTTTAAAAGTAGATTTGAACAGCGGTCTGTAATTAAATAAAGCTAGCTTTTTTGTGCTCTCTGACCTCTTCATGGTTCTTCCTGAGGAAGATCAGCTCCTCTCTCAGACCCTCGATCTGCATCTCCAGGTCGGACCGGCTCATGGTCAGCTCGTCCAGGACTCTCTTCAGTCCGGCGGTGTCAGCCTCAACAGACATACGCATGGCCAGCTCGTTCTCATACCTGCACAGAATGACATAATAAATAATATTTTAAAATACATTTATCGATTTTCCTTCCATAACATGCCATTTGAAAGAAAGTATCCCAAACAACATTTAGGAGTTTATTTTACTAAATGTGTCTATTTGGCAGCAGCACTAGTTGCAGTAGGCTACTTGTTGCAGTAGTAACTGTAAAAGTTGCAGTAGTAGCAGTGCAGGTTATACTAATAGCAGCACTAGTTGCAGTTGTATCTTTAGTAGCTGCTGTAAAAGATGCAGATATTATATTCATAAGATGCTGCAGTAGCTTTATTTGCTGTTGTAGTAACAATACCAGTGTCGTTTTAATATAAGCTGTTATATTTGAAGTATTTTTGTTAGTTGTAGTACTAGCTTTTGCAGTATTAGCTTTGTTAGCTGCAGCAGTGGCTAGCTTTATTAGTTACAGTATTAGTATTAGCTTAATGAGCTGCGCTTTGTTAATTGCGGTAGTAAGCTAGCTATGTTATAGCTGCAATATTAGCTGCAATAGTAGGCTAGCTTTATTAGCTGCAGTAGTTTTCTTTTTGTTTACTTTAATCAATAGTATTAGCTGCAGTAGAAGCCTTATTAGCTAGTAGTTCATGACTTTCGTCAGTTTAGACCTGATCAACCTGTATGAACGGTGTCTTCACACCTGTTCAGTATCAGTGTTAGTGTGGGGAAGGTAAACAGGTGTCAGTTGACTGACAGGTGGCAGCAGCAGGCTGTCAGCCCACTCTTAAAACTGGTTCTAATTAACACGCTTCAGGAGAGTAATCTGTTAATCTGATATTTTACAGAATCATTCATGCACAATTTAACGTGTGTGTGTGTTTGTGTATGTGTGTGTGTGTGTGTGTGTGTGTGTGTGTGTGTGTGTGTGTGTGTGTGTGTGTGTGTGTGCACGTGCGCTCGTGCGCTCTCACTTGGTCCTGAAGTCGTCTGCAGCCAGCCTGGCGTTGTCGATGGTGAGATGAATTGTTCCGTTCACACTGATGGCGCCGTGAATCTAGAAAAAATAAATAAGGTTATCTTAAATGTATACACAATATTCATCTTCTGATGGAAGGTATACACATGAGTAACACATCTAAAGTGCATAGTGCATACACAAAGCTATATCTGTTTTCATTTATTAAATAAACTAATACATCTCCCCCCACTTACATTAGTTATTTCATGCGTTATAATACCACTACTACAGTTGTTGCTTGAAGAAATAAATAACACTGTTTGCTAGTGACGTAGTAGAGTATATAACATGATCAGATGACAAAATAAAAAGTAATTTATATCCACCCAGATTATAATGGAAAACATTATTACATTATAATCACATAATTTGTATATCATTTTGTAAGTGATAAAAACTGAGTAATATGATATAATAGAACAAGACTTGGATTTACTACGTTTATTGAGGTAAAGGATATGAGTACACTGCATTTACTCAGTTACCCTACTTAGTATGTGTAATTTTGTGGTACTTGGCTATTTTCCACCCATATACCTTTGTTACTTCTGAGTCGTCAGAATCAGAGATACTGCATTTTATTCCTGATTTCGAAACAGTTGCTCTATTTAAGAATACAACCAAATAAAACATATTTTTTATAAAAATAGAGATGTTCAAGTAAAAAAGTGAATATTGTAATGCAATTTGTAAAATCAATAATTAAATATCGTTGTGATAAATTAGGATTTTTTGATACAAATCACACTTAAGAGTTAGTGAACTATGAAGATTTTGTTATGCTTTCATGTATTTAAAATGATTTTGGGCCAGTACTTTTCCTGCATTATCTGAGAATAGTACCTTGGCGGTGAGTTCTGCGATGGTGGCGGTGAAGGCTCTGTGGTCTCGGGTGCTGGGGCCGGCCTTGCTCTCCAGGAACTGTCTGATCTTCAGCTCCAGCTCTCCGTTGGCCTTCTCCAGGCTGCGCACCTTGTCCAGGTAAGTGGCCAGGCGGTCGTTCAGGTTGTTCATGGTGGCCTTTTCATTCCCAATGATACTGTCATTCATACCAGCCATGCTGAAGCTCGTGCTCATGCTGCCGTAGCTGCCTCCTCCGCCACCGCCTCTTCCCATGGAGATGCTGCCGTAGCTGCCTCCTCCGCCACCGCCTCCTCCCATGGAGATGCTGCCGTAGCTGCCGCCTCCGCCACCGCCTCCGCCACCGCCTCCTCCCATGGAGATGCGGCTCCCTTGGCCTCCCGCCCCGCCGTACACGCTGCCCGCCCTCATGCCAATCATGTTGCTGGAGGAGCTCCGCATGGAGGAAGATGAAGAACGATTGAAGGACATGATGTCTTTGTGCAGGCACAGAGAGGAGAGTGAAGGGCTGCAGCACGCGCCTCCTTTTAAACCTTCAGCTCCATCAATCACTCCACAGGTGCAGCTCTGACAGGTATGCACAGGAAGCGTCTCCTCTGTGGGTGGGGCCAGGTATGGTCAGAGAAAAATGTAACCTTTAAAGAGCTGCACACAGGCGTGACAATGCAGGTTTGCTTTGCTGTGTATCTTTTTCAGGGTGTTGCTCTGTGACCTTTGCAACTTATTACCCAGCAGCAGTGGTGGGAAAAGTTCTCATATCTTGTATACCTTAGTAAAAGTAGAGGTACCAGAGTGTAGGAATACAAGTAAAAGTACAAAAGTATTACCATAAAAATATACTTAAAGTACCAAAAGTAAAAGTACTCATTGTGTAGATTGGCCCTTTTCAGAATATATTATATATTTTATAATTATTGATCATTAAAGTGTTATCAAATTTGGTAAAGGTGCAGCTAGTTTGAATGGCTTTGTATACTGCGGGGTACCTTGTGAATTTACTCCCGGTGGAACTAAAGTATGATTTAAGAGTTGATTATATTTCACATCATTCATCCACATCTGTAAAGTAACTGAATATATTAAATCAATGTAGTGGAGTACACTACTCCATTTACCTCTGAATCTTAGTGGAGTAGAAGCAAAAAGTAACATAAAATGGAAATACTCAAGGAAAGTGCAAGTATCTCAAAGTTCTACTCAAGAACTTGAGTAAATGTGTAAATCACCCAGACGGCATCTGGACTTTACTCTATTTGAATATTTCGAAGTTGTCCCAATTTACACTTACCACATTTCATCCCAGACTGACAGACAGATGTTGACTATGTGTACGTTGCGTTTAAATGAGCCCACTGCATATTGAGTACTTTTGACAAGTACATTTTGCTGAAGTAATTCAGGACTTTTACCGGTATTGGAGTATTTTCTGTTGTTAAAAACAATTCAAGTTAATTTAGCTGATAATGCTGGTGCACAATGTTTTTATTTGTATTCCATAGATGTCCCTTACGCTTAGGACATGTCCCCTCCAGTTTTGTTTTTGAATGTTCCTTAAAAATAGCATGCACAAAGCTTGTGATGAATGAGACTGCATTAAGAGAGGTTTATTTGCACAAGAGAACATGTTCAAACTACTGTTCCCACTTGGTGGGTGTATTTCTGGGGACCCAAGTGGTACAATTTGGACATGTGCCACATTTAATCTTTGGAGACTTTGAATAAAAAAATTGCGATGGATGGCAAACATCTCTTCTGCTTTGCAGCAGCGGGGCAGGGTGAACAGCACGCTGTGCAGCAGATGGGTACAGCCAGGAACTGCACTAATTGTATTGTGTGGGGTGCATTACACTAATTTTTCTTAATTGGAAAAAAGAGTCTCACCACTTGATGAAACAAAGTCACGTCCATGTTTGAGAGATTGATATTACTACTTTTTCTTAAGTGAAACATCTAAGTACTTTGTGAACCACTGCTTTAACTGAAGCGGTGTATTCAGTTTCAAATTAAAGGTACATTCTCTCTTTACTTCGTAGACTACATCAGAGCTCCTAAAGTTGCATACACATATAAATGCTTTTGTGTATCACTGTCAGTGTGTAAGGCCTTTATTAGCCTGCAGCTCCGTTAGACCTTTGCATTGTAATTACCCAGCACGCACTTGTACAAGCAGATCTGTCAAAACAGGTAGAAAAAGATCAAGTTCAGGCACTGAAAAGGTCATTTACAGAAGAATACTAAATGTCACCACACTTGTGGAATGATTGTGGGCGAGGTAATCACACACTGACAGGAATCTAAATGTCACCAAGTGGAGGTTAAAGTTTATAGTAGCTGCTGAAGTCACGGCCCAATGACATTGAAAGAAGTCGGATAACTGCCTGTATCTCACAAAACACACAATAGAAACAGATTAAAAATAAATATGAGTCTAGTTAAAGAGCAATGCATGGTTAGGTTTAAGTTCGGTCATTTTAATAATTTGCACAAAGACATTTTTTGTTTTTTCAGGTCACATTTGCAGGACTTTGCTGCATAATGGAAACATTGTTGTTTATTTCTTCTATCTCAGAAACAAAGTGTGTTTTAAACTAAGTGCAGAGGCTGGGAAAGCATGGAGAAACTTTAGGAAGCGTTTTTTTTCGGTAGAACAATAAAAACATCTTAAATATGCAAAAAGAAAGTGCGTTTGACTTTTTTGTGTCTGCATGTATCCTTATCCAAAAATAACCTCTAACTAAAATGTTTTTAGTCCAGGAAGTGCTCCTGTACAAAGAACATTGTGGGAAAAGGACAGATTGTTCATTGTGTGTCTCTTTGTAGTCATTTTGTGTCTCTCTGTAGTTGATTTGTGTAGCCATGGTAGTTGTTTTGTAGTCATTGTGTGTCTCTTTTTAGTTGCTTTGTGTCTCTTTGAAGTTGTTTTGTGTCTCTTTGTAATTGTTTTGTGTCTCTATGTAATAGTTTTGTGTCTCTGTAGTTGATTTGTATAGTTATTTTGGTATCAATATCTCTTTGTTGTTTTTGTTGTATCTTTGTAAATCTTTGTGTTCCTTTGTTTTAAAAACATCTTTCTGTAGTTGTTTTCATGTTTTTGCAGTAGTTTTATTTATAATCGTTTAGTGAAGAACTCTCTTCTTGGTAGTTTCTATTTTTGTGTACATTTTTTATTCTCTAGTTGATTTGCATTATCTTGCAGTAGTCGTTTTTCTTTCTGTTTGTTTAGTGTCTCTCTGAAGTCCTTTTGTGTCTCTTTGTATTCAATTTGCATGTCCTTCTGTAGTTGTTTTGTATCGTATTTTGGTACTCTATATCTCTTTGTAGTTTTTGTTGCATCTTCCTGGACCTTTCTGATGCTTTGTAGTTCTCTTAAAACATCTTACTGTAGTTTTGCATCTCCTTGCATTTTTTTAAAGTTACTTGGTGTCCCTCTGCAGTCCTCTCTTTGTAGTAAGTTGTATGGGTGTATTTAATTTCTTTATGCTCTGTCGTCAATTAGAATTATTTTGCATTTGTTTTTTTCATCATCCTTCTGGCCATTTGTGTCTCTTTGAAGTTATTTTGAACTTCATTCTGTAATTATTTAGTATCTAACTGAAGTAGTTTTGTGTCTGTATTTTTTGCATTAGGTAATCCATCGAGAATATGAATATATTTCTAAACATGGCTTCTTACCTCACCGTCAGCCCTGGCCCTGCTTTACTTTCATGCATAATGTTATGTAAGGTTAGTTTACCTTTCTGACTGAAGGCATTTCAGTGGCCTCTCCCTGAACTCTGCACCCTTAACTATCCTGGCTATATATATATTATGTAATAATCTCTATTCAAACAGTGCACCCTTTCCCTCATTTATCAACCACTTTATTACCACCTCTCCCCATTCCTACGTTTGTGAAATGCTTCACCTAACAGCGTCCTTTATTTCATCACCCACACCCCGATCAACAGCGGTGAGGAAATGCATGCCGTTCCTCTGCAGAGGAACACAATGACAGCCATCACTCAGCGGTAGGGGGTGCTGTGCCAACATGTGACTCTGCAGGCCAAACCTGTGTATGTGCAAACTATCCTCATATGTCCTGCCGAAAAGATTAAAAAATTCATCAGGTGTCATAGAGTACGGTAAGTTATATTTTTTATCTGCGCTGTGACACTTTAACCCAGTGTTTCTCAAAGTGGGGGGTGCAGAGGCATGACAGGGGGGGCACGAGAGACCAGGAGGAAAACATTTTCTTTAAAAAATAAATCATAATTAGAAAAATTATTGATTCGAAAATAATATAATACAGTACAAGTACGTCTGGGTCTATGAAATACTATATGATAGTAAAAAAAGAATAAAGTTTAAAAGGGTGATTTGTAAAATATCCATAAAGAAATAGTAAATCTGTTACCAGTTCTGTTTCAAATGGGTATTGAGAGATGTATCCATAGATCTCTTTATGTTGCTCTCAAAGTGCACCAGATTGATGCTTTTAACTTCAACATTTAAAAAATATCTTCCTGGTGGTGCATGCCCCCAAACTTTAAGTAGACTTATCTTAGTTTACATTTGTAGTCTTATCTCAAAATCCTTAGTTCACATAAATGATGTCTTAGTTGTAT
>NW_011349471.1:6126-10851 GCF_000735185.1 Notothenia coriiceps | reverse complement strand
TGTTAAATTTACTTAGAATTTCTGCGTGGAATATTGTTACCGAGGTTTTTCTAAGTAAATGTCACTCCACTTTTTTTTTATTGAGAGATGTATCCATAGATCTCTTTATGTTGCTCTCAAAGTGCACTAGATTGATGCTTTTAACTTCAATATTTAAAAACAAATCTTCCCAGACCCCCCTATGTTAGGTCCACTCCCCACCTATAAAAATAGCACTTTACCCCTGCTTACACCTATATGCCGTGAGCTGATTATCGAGCCTTCATTGTAACTGTCGCAGGTACACTGTGTATTTGCGTGGGGATTGTTGCAGGAGAAAAATCAACTGTACAGACCGGTAAATTAATGGGAAACCCTAAATGTTCGAGCACCCAAACGTCAAGCACAGCACCCCCAAAAGAAATCTCTGGCGCCGCCACTGAGCCTGCAACCCCGTTGTGAAGAAATGTGCGATGCATTCAGGCACATTACAGCCACTAATGCTTTGATAAGGCACACTTTTTTGCCAAATATCAGCATTTTCTTTCTTTTCCTTTTTTTGCACAGATTGCAAAGTGGCAAAGTATTATAACTTATTGTTCTAGCAAAGGGATAGCACAATTGTATTATGTATTTATTTTTTTGACCACACAGACTTATGGGGCATTGTTTTATTATCACTGTTCTAGCAAAGTGATTTTTTTTAAAGGAATGCTCACGTTCATATTGATGTATTTTAATTAGGGCTGTCAAACGATTAACAATTTTAATCAGATTAATCACAGCTTAAAAATTAATTAATCATGATTAATCACCATTCGAACTATGTCCAAAATATGCCATTTCTTTATGTATTGTTGTGGGAATTGAACGATAAATGAAAGAAGGCGGATATATCCACTTAACATACAGTATGTATCAGTGGCGGTTGGTGGAAAATATTTTTGGTGGGGCTATAGAAATGGTGACCAAACCCTACTAGGGCGGTCCGGGGGATCGTCCCCCGGAAGACATTTTCGAGAAATGACCCCTTAAATTATGGCTTCTGGTGATTATGTATGATGACTATCGATCTTTTTCTTCAATTTCACAATTTATCAACAAACAAACATTTGAGAGAGTTTATTTTATCATTTAGACATTGGTCCGAAAAGGGGTTCTTTACCATAACTCTCTACATAGGTATCTCAGAGAAAATACACACGAGAGTTGCGAGCGTGATCTAAACTACGAACTATGAAGGTTATAAATTTGCTTCTCCCAGCAAGCGGTTCCCTGGAGGGATACACCATCCCGCCCCCCAGGTAGGGGTGGATAATGTTTTATCGTGAAAAGGGGACGAATGTGGATCATTAACGGGCACTCGACTACATAGCTCCCGCAAGTAACAAATTGACAGCCGTCCAATGGTGACACATAAACGCCACCCTACCGCTTCGCCTCTCTCTTCTATGCACACTCGCACCCATCTCTGCCCCACTCTAATTCCCTTTGCGGGTAGCGCCCTCCATCCTCGCGCGCTGGCGCGTCGCCGGCACGTCTGTTCGTGGGG
The DNA here is from genome assembly GCF_000735185.1 of Notothenia coriiceps. Lineage (NCBI taxonomy): Eukaryota > Metazoa > Chordata > Actinopteri > Perciformes > Nototheniidae > Notothenia > Notothenia coriiceps. Next base: position 9,320 of record NW_011349471.1, on the reverse strand, counting down.
GTCTTTCTTCAGCAGCCGCGGCCGGTGACTCACAGGACGTCTGCGAGGCCAACACCCTTCTTCTTACAAACGCTACCGTAAAGGTCGGTGAATGTCGAGTCATTACGAAACTATTCCGTGTGAACAAAACGGTATCTTTATTTTCCTATAGTCGTACAAGAAGAAAAGGAAACAACACCGTGGTCTGACGTCTTTTCCCGTTTCAAAATATAGTCTGAATAACAAGGATCGTTTGCCCTATCGTGTGTAACATAATACATAAATAAAAACTGGTGTGTCCTGAATACCCCTGTATTACAAATAATGTGACAAGATCGTATATATCACTAAAAAATTTTACTCAAAACGAGTGCAAGTCTATAACTAACATCAAATTAAATCCCGACAGTTATAGCTAATTGGTCAAAATTAGTTTCTATAATTAGTGTCGAAATCTTTTTTTTAATAAATTACGTACTAAATCTAGTGGTACAAGCTCTCGATAACAGGTTCTTCTATAACGGTAAAGAAATACATCAACAACACCCTTAACTCCTGCTAATTTTCTTTCTTCCCGCCTCATTATTACACACGCACACACTCCGTCATCGTCCCTCGGTATCACCGCCCGCCAACCACACCCTTCCTTATAAACCAGCCGATATCTGTTAACCACTGGTCTTTTTCGCGCGATACTCAGCTCGCAGGGCGCTCTGTAAACCGCTCTTTACTCGCCGTAATTACTCCACGACCACCAAATCTCACTCCCGCCTGCTGCGCCGTGCTGGCCGCGCGCCAAAGCAGGGCTGGAAAGACCTCCGCTCTCTTAGTCTAGACTGGTGTGCTGACCCGCGTGGAGCCCTGAAAGCTCTCATGTCGACTCGCGTCGGCGTCACTCGCAACTAATCCGGCCCATGAGGTGGCCATGCGCCACGTACTCACTGCGGCGTGCACGACTAACAACATGGGTAACACATGGCGTGCAGAATGACTCATGCGTCCCACGGCATGAGTCATTTTTACGTCCATGTAGTCGAGGCGGACACACCGTACTGATGCTGGATGATAAAACATTTGCCCGGTTGCGTCGCGTTTTACACCCAAGCTGAGAACGGACTTGTTTTCTCGACGACGATTTGATGAACCCAGCATGGTACTGCACCGGACGGCTGTAACCGGTGAAAGATAATTTGTCTAGTATGATTAACGGGGAGGCTAACCAGAGAACACACAGTAAAAGTTCGAGAATTGCCGCACGACACACCACATACACACCGCCGACCGCTCGCTCCATGCGCGCGCGGTGCCTAATCCAATACACACACAAGTTCGTAGACCACGATCTGATCGACGCGCGATTGCCTCCTCATTAACCCATCGGACAATACGTGGTCGCGGTTCCACCCTGCCCTTCCGGAACGACCAAGTTCTGACCTCCTCCCGACTAGTTGAATGTCGAAGACACTCCCGTTGCGAGCTTCACAGAAGACCTCCAGAAATCTCATACAAATTGAATCAAATATCAATAGAGTCACCAGACGTCTGGCCACAAACCAAAGTGTCGTGAAATCCATTTTGTGGTATACAAAGGTAACTCCGCACCCACTCAGCGAGATCATTTTACTACGGTACTTATTCTGTTTGTTTTCAAGAGATTGATCCACTCTCTTTCCATTTGAACAACCTCTCGATCTTTGTATCTAAAACGTCAAAGGTAGTTCTCCTCGTCTACAACCCGCTCTCCTCCCTCTGTCTGCCTCCGGCCTAGTCCTCGTGGCTCCTGGTGTGAGTGTTACATATTTACTTGGCTTTGTTGTAGTTTAATTGTCTCCAAGTTCGGAATAAAAGGAAGGCGTATACTATCCCCTATCACACATCCAATACCACGATACACCGGCTGCGCGGACCTGAGAGACTCACATACATGCAATAATTTACATAGTAAACACCAGAGTTCGAAACATACAGAGAAAGGCTAAATGTGATGCGCGACGTGAGGTCTACTCACCCACAACAACATCTATACTCTCTCGCCTCCTCTCTCCCGCCCCTCCTCCGCTCCACTCTTAGTATTCATGTCCGGTATTGTTGGTTAGTATGTATGTTACTAGGTTAGTACTTTTTTCGTAACTTGCATACAAGATGCAATCCACACCTGCTCTCTCTTCCCTCCCCGCGCTCCTACGCGCGCAGAGATATTCCACGAGGGCGACCAGGGAGGCACGCCGCTCCGCAACTCCTTTCGCTCACGCTGCTTTCTGATCAAATCTCGCCGCCAGTTGTCTCACACATCGCCACACCTCGTACCTATTCGTCCAGCCCACACACACTATACACAGTACGTATCAAAATGCCTTCAGTGATTGCGGGCAAGCTTTACCTCGTCTCCTATCCTCTGCCCTCCCGCCACTCTGTCTCGTCCACGTCCGCGCCACCGAGCCTCCACCCGCACCTCTCCTCTTCTCGCCGTCTTCACTCTCGCGCGTTCGTCTGCTCATCACGCCCGCGACAGCCCTCGACCTCGAGCTCCCTCTCTTCCTAGGGGGTCGCCGTCTCGCTCGCGCCAACCACCCTTGCTCCCCCCCGCGCCACCTCCTCGCGGCAATCGGCGTCGCAACGCGCGCACATGCGCTCGCGTCCTCCTCTCCGTGCGCTCCTCATCGCCGCGCGCGCCCACCGGCCCGAATCGCGAGCCAAGCCGCGGCGTTGGACACCTTCGCCGTGGCTCCGCTCGCGCGCTGCGCCCGCTCCCGCTGTCTCCTGGTTAGCTCGCGCGTAACACCTCCTAGAACATACTTTCACCGCTACCGCCGTCGTTCGAGTTCATCATCGTCTAGCGCTTTATCAATCTGCTAACGCCCGAGCGCCCACTCCGTCTCTCGAGTCCTGGGGTGAAACGCGACGCCCAACCGGCACCTGGGTGTACTGTCATAATCAACAGCCGCCGACATTCATGGCGGCCGTAAAGATGACTCATGGCCGGTGGGAACGGTCCATGAGTCATTCTATTCACGCATGGTGTACCCCACTCTTTGAGTCTTCACCGCCATGCACGCCATGGCCCATACAAACATGGCGCGATTAAGTTCCCCCTGACCGCCCCCGACCATAATTCGCGGCTCAGCGCTGGTGTCAACCTCATCTCCTTAGACTAAAACAGTCCTTTAGCCCTCTTGTCGCTCAGGCAGCAGCGCAGGGCGGAGGGCGGGGGAGGT
>NW_011349471.1:0-6081 GCF_000735185.1 Notothenia coriiceps | reverse complement strand
TGTGTCCCCCGGTTCACGTCACACGCGGGCGAGGGTCAACCGTGCCGGAAAGGCGCTTTTTATGCGGATAGTGAACATTTCTTCTTTACAAAACGGACTGCCAGATGTCCCTGTAGTTGTATATTTCTGTATATTTTTTTGAAAATCTAGTGTATTCATCATTTTCATACACATTTATTCACAGGTGTCTTTAACCTGCAAGTTGCTCTTTACACCTGCTTTCCATCAAGCCATTTACAACGACATATCAACAAAGGTGTGTCTTTGTATGTATGTTTATTATAACATTGTTCTGTGTATCAAAATGAAAGACAGCCAACGCTTTTTTTATTTTATTACGTGTTGATTTCTATCAACACGTAATGTTGTATCGATGTATATTGAGATGTACTACAGCAAATGTATTCTCCGTCGGGACTTCCTGCAACAACACCACGCCGTTATCTTGATTCTGATTGGCCAGAAGACATTATCAAAGATGTTATATTGAGAAGACGATCACTATGTGACAAAAGTTTTCAAAACCGTTTCTAGTCTTCAGTATTTCCAGACAAGTGGCTACTGAAATCAATCTTACTAACTGCTGTCTGCGCAATTTAATCATTTTTTCGTGGTGGGGCTAAGCCATTTCTTGGTATGGGTGTAGCCTACCCCAGCCATACCCTGGCGCTGCCACTGGTGGGATGTATGGGGCGGGCCATTCTGTGCATGTGTTAAATGCGTTAAATATTTTAACGCAATTAATTCAAAAAATTAATTACCGCCGTTAACGCGGTAATTTTGACAGCATTAATTTTAATAAATGTTAACTTGGCCCATTATGTCATGTGTCATACCCACTTAACGGAAAGAAACTCAGTTAACTGACAATATGAACCATTTTTACTGAAACAAAACACAACTCTAACGCCGAGCGTCTGAATTAGCACTAAGTGAAAGAGTGCTAACCCATTTAGCACATAACTCACGGTAGCAATATGTTATACTTCATGCAATCTGCACGAAGCAGATATCATAAGAAAGCTGAGATTCCACAGATTCCAATGGTATAGGTAGCATCACTGTGCAACCAAAACTCACGGCAGCGAAAGCCTGGAAAGACAACACACAACTTCACTTTACGGTGCCAAAATGGCAAATACGTCTTACCTTTGCTGTTTTCTGATCAAAAGTTGTGTTCAATGGCATTAAAACGCATATAAACGCTGCTGAAGGTTAATCCAGTTTTGTCACTTTGAAATTATTACTGATAGTCCATCATAACATTTATGTCAATAAACATATTTTTCATATAGAGTGTAACAGAGCTTCCGGTTTTGGGCAAACTGGGTGCGCATCACTCTCAATCCTCAATGCTAATGTTAAAATGGATTTAGGAACTTCCCCTCGATTCTATTGGCTCTAACGGTTAAAAAGAGGTATCAATCACCAAAATCGACCAATGGGTTCCAGAGATATGACAAATATACCCTAATAGGCGCTTTCACAACGGAGTACTTTTCACAAGAACTAAGCCGATGGGGGGGAGATTTGATTTCACACCAAAAAGATCTGGAACTAGTCCATAGCTTGCGCAAACCTTTTCACACCCAGATAGCCCCTGTTAGAGAGGTGGTACTTTCCTGGGGAGGAAATGGTTCGTGGGTGTGTCGGCCACTCTAAAATTTCTGATTGGCTGGGCGAATTGCAAACCACGCCCCGTAAAACTCCGAAAAGTTTTGTGAAACCGTCATTTTATTTGCTCGTATTAGCATTAGCATTAGCCCAGCGCACCAACGGAGAGAGACTAACTTATGGCAACATAAAAGAAAACATGGGAGCGGTGGAGTGATGAGGAGGTGTCGGCGCTTCTGGCGATTTACTCGGAAGACGCGACCCAGCAACTTCTACTGAAGCCAGTCCCCAACTCCGGGGGACTCCCGGACTTCGGGTGGCAGCATACGCCGTGAAGTTGTTTGCGGCATGCCAGTAAACCCAAAGCAGAAGAAGTGACGTCAGCAGCTCCATTTGCGTAATCCTCCCTCAGGGACTTATTCCGTTGAGAACGCGATCTACTAGGACAGTTCCAGGGACTAAAGAGTTCGGGGGGACTAAGTACCGTTGACTAAGTACCGCAAAGTACTTGGTATGAAAGCGGCTATTGACCCCAGAGGTGTTTTTTTTTCTTCTAAAGCTCTCTAAAAAGGTCAGATTTCACTTGTTTTGCATCAATCTTGATACAGGGTACTTATATGTTATAGTTTAGCATCCTAAAGGTTTTTGTCTACTATCCCATCATTCAAGGGTGGTTTTCACTATAAGTAATGGGTTTATTTTGGATGGAAACTATAATTTACATTTTTTTACTATGTTCAATCTGAATTTACTTTTAAATAAAAACATCTATATTGATTCTGACTTGGGCATGTCATTTTCGAGCCTGAGACCTGAAAATCAGGCTTGGGGTTTGACAGGTTAAGTTGAGATGAAGTAAATACAGCTGACGGCCGTTTTGTCCTCATACATTTCATTACGTTACATTACATATAATTTAGTTTTCATCCAAAGCCACTTACAATAAATGCAAAAACCATAAAGAATCAAACTCCGACCAACAAGGAAAGTGCAGATATATTCACTTCAAACACGGTCATACCAAAGTAAGTGCTGTTGAATCAGTTACAAGGCCTAAATTAACTCAACAAGTGGTTTGTGTGTTTTTTCAGCAATAACCTAATTGCCAAGGTACAGTCGATATAGATGCCTTTTCACTTTGCGACGGAATATATGCGTTTCTGCTGTCCTTATGTCAATGAGGAGCTCATTCCACCATTTAGCAGCCAGGAAAGACAGGTGTGTTTTTGAGGGGTAACTGGATCCCACTTGCAGTGAAGGAGTAGCAAGCCGATTGGCTGACGCCTGGATCAGAGGTTGCGTTAACCGAATATTTACCGTCTATGACCGATCTTTTTTAACAATGACGGAAAAATCTGAAAGCAGTCTGTCATTTTGACAGATTATAACAAACTCAGAACAGCGCCAAAGCTTCCCCACAGCGGACTCCGGTGTTATGCATGCCCGCCAAAAAGGAGATGATATAGTTTCCAAACCTAACTTTGCCGTACAAATCATTGAAATGTCTGCAAGTGCTTTACGCTGTAGCGTGCTCCCGCGAGGTGCAGTGGGCATGCATAACACCGGCGCTAACAGTTCACGAACGTGAGACACAGTTGGGCAGGGGAGGCAGAAACACAAGGGCAACATGTGAACACAATGAGACAATCAGACACTGGAGGGCAAACACAGGAAGGAAGACCAGACACAGGGAGAACAGAATTTCAAAATAAAACCGGAAACTAAACACACAAAACTAAAATCATGACAGGTAGGCCATTACCAGTGTCTTGAAGCGGATTCTTGCATCCACTGGCAGCCAGTGAAGGGAGTGAAGGAGTGGTGTAGTGTGGGAGAACTTGGGGAGCTTGAAGACCAGTCTTGTTGCAGCAATGTTAGCAGTGAAGTTCAGCTGGTCGTCCAGGGTAACGCCCAGGTTCCTTGCAGTCGGAGTCGGGGAAACAACAGAGGTGCCAATGTTGATGGACAAGTCATGGATGGGAGAGTCCTTACTTGGGATGAAGAGCAGTCCGGTCTTGTTTAGGTTTAGCTTGTTCAGGTGGTGAGCAGACAAGTAGAGGTGCATGCGACCACCTGGGTTTCAGACCGAAGTTGACAGTTGTGTGTCGTCTGCACAGCTATGATAGGAGAAGCCATGAGAGCGAATGAGAGAGCCAAGAGAGTTTTTGTACAGAGAAAAAAGGAGGGGACCCAGGACAGACCCCTGTGGGACCCCAGTGAGGAGATGACGAGAATCTGACACACACTCTCTCCAAGTTATATTGTACCTGCGATCTTTGAGGTAGGATGCGGGCAGGGAGAGGGCAGCGACTAAGACTCCCAGTTATTGGAGAGTTTGTAAAAGGATCTGATGGTTCACTGTGTTAAATGCAGTAGAGAGGTCCAGCAGGATGACGACGGAGGAGAGGGAGTCAGCTTTGGCAGTGTTTAGTTCCTCAGTGACCACAAGGAGGGCAGTCACGGTTGAATGGCCAGCCTTGAAGACAGACTGATGTGGATCAAGAAGGTTATTCTGATGAAGGTAGGCAGAGAGCTGTTTAAAATTGGCACGTTCAAGTGATTTAGAAAGAAATGGAAGAAGAGAGACAGGTCAGTAGTTTGTGAGGTGTCGAGTGTGGCTTTTTTTAGGAGAGGCCTCCTTGAGAATGTTAGGGAAGCAGAGTATTAATGAAATGAGTAAGTAATGGAAGGAAGTCTGGAGCAATAGACTGTAGGAGGTGAGAGGGGATGGGTTCCAGGGCAAGCAGAGGTGATGAAGGTGAGGACCTCAATGGGAGAAAGAGGGAAGAAGGAAGTTAGACTGTGGATGGGGGATGTGAAAGATGAGCAGGCAGTGTCAGTGGGTAAGTTGGGAAATGAAAAGCGTATGTCATCTATTTTTTCTCAAAATAGTTGACAAAATCCCACGGCAGAAGGGAAGATGGAGGTGGGAGGCTAGGGGGTTGAAGAAGGGAGGACAAGATGGAGAATAGGTTTTGGGGGTTGGAGAAGGAGGATTGAATTTTAGATTGAAAGAAAGTGCTTTTTTGCTGCGGAAATAGAAGAAGAGAATGAGGAGAGCTTGGTAGGAACGGAGGTCATCAAGGTGTTTTGATAAACAGTGGTGCTCTATTATATTTCTAATAGATTTCACATCATAGTTTAAAGACTGGATGATTACAGATTTACATTTACAGGGATGTTTAAAGTGGGCGCAGAATGGACAGAAACCAATAATTTGCCATCTCTGCTTGTTTTAGGTTTACAGATTTGCAAAGCAGGGCACTTTAGCCATGCATATAGGATTTTTGTATCATCCACATGATGTGTTGTAAAACGGCTCTGCGCTGAGGTTCCTGTTGTGTTCCTATGGAGAGAGCTCAAACTTGGCAAAAGTGCTACCCTCGACGTTGTGCACTACTCAAAATCGAGAAAAAAAGTTACAATTATTTGTTTGATTGCTGCTGATCTTTTGACACACAACCAATCAGAGGATAGATGTGCAAAGCTGAGCAAGCTGGCAAAGGAGGTAACCACATTAAAAACTAAGGTAGCTGTTTTTACCGCAAGGCCTTGCACCCAACCTGGGAGTTGGATTTAATAGAGTGGTGTAGGAATGAGTCCTAAAACCCAGAAATTAGTTAATTCCGATTCTCTCCTCTCGTCTCATCCCTAGACAGGTGGCTAAATGAGACTTTACTAAACGTCATAACGCTGAACGTTAGCGGTTGGGACAATCAGCAATGTGACCATGTAAGTTAATTATAGCCTAAGGTTAGCTACTTTATTATTGCAATTGCATTTACGCTTTAACCGTTATAAAATGTATAATGTATATGATATGACATTAAACCTTTTTGAATCTCGAAGGGGTGTTTATATGTGGAGATTATACTGCTGAACAAACATGTAAGTATCCTAAACGTGTATGCCACCCATCTTATTTTTGCATCATTCCTGAATCCAATGGAAAAATCGTGTTGCTTTTTGTTAATGGAGCCCTTGAGATGTTAAATTCTGGGTTGTCATCACTGCACCACTCTTTAATTTAGGAATCACTGTTCTAATTTACAAGAGACACCCAATGAATAGAAAATGACACAAAAGGACAACAAAGGGACAACTATTAGTTCTTTCAATAGCATGAAAACACTGAAGAGTCCTCACGTTGAGAAGGCTTTAAGATGAGTTAATACTGAAAGTTAAGCGACAAAAGTATTTTTATTTAGTTTTATCCCATGAATGACATTTTTTCGGTTTGACCTTGGGACTGGTGGTACACTGCACTTTGCTGACAGATTGTTTTTTCACACCAACAGCAGTGATTTATTGCTTTTCATTCTCTGAACATATTTGGTGTCATGCGGTTGCTGGATCTGCTTTCCTTAACAGAGCTAAGAGACACTATACATACTTTTAATACACAGAAAGTTAACATTTATTTTTACAATTTCTGCTGTACAACACTGTGTCTATCATAGACTATTA
>NW_011349470.1:0-1952 GCF_000735185.1 Notothenia coriiceps | reverse complement strand
GTGTGTGTACGTGTAGTCGTAGTGTAGTGTGTGTCGTGTGTGTGTGTGTGTGTGTGTGTGTGTGTGTGTGTGTGTGTGTGTGTGTGTGTGTGTGTGTGTGTGTGTGTGTGTGTGTGTGTGTGTGTGTGTGGGTGGATGAAAGCAGTGCAGCATGCTGTCACTGAGCATTCAGTGGTACTGTGACAGTGGTTGGGCAAGGGTCATGCCATCTACAGCGCATGGGCAAGGCAGGTGGAGTCACAACTGTCACAACAAAAAGGGGATCGACTTTTAATGGATAGCAAGGCATCTCTTTCCTCCTCTGTTTTGTTGCTCATTCCTTTCCTCCTTTCTCTCTTTGTCTATAAACCCCTCCACTGTCCTGGAATTGAAAATGTAACTTCTCCCTGTTGACAACAACATATTAATAACAGCTCCATGAACTTGAATGATGTTTTTACAACCGAGGTGGACTCCAAAAAACTAGTACTGTTTCAAAAAATCTATGGGGAACACACTTGAGCGACTAAGGATAGACGGAATAAATTAGTCTAAGGAAATAAATGACTGAAGAAAAAGGTGCAAATCGATGTGATCAACAACCTGGTGCAAACAGCACAGACACAAGTGACTCAACCATGAAAACATTTTTGTATTCCTCTGGCTTGTAATGGAAAGCCGCAGGGCCCTTGAGACAATATCAGCTCTTGCATACCTGACTTTATTGTTTGTTTTTCTTGTACCTAACCAGAGTCCCCAAAAGTAATCAGAATCGTTTGATTAGCAGGATGAAGCCTGCCGTCCATAACTTGCTTAATATAATTTGAGATGGCTCTGGTGGGCCCTTGGGGCACCTGTAGACTAGGGATGTTAAGATTCACCGATTCGCATCGATGTACCGGCATAAACGTTCAAGATGCGAGTGCACCGGTTGAAAGAGTGCACATCGGCTACAGTTTGGGTTGAACTCGAGATGCATCGATTGTAGCGTCTTTGCATCGGTAAAAAAAACGATTAATTCATTATAATATCCTCTCATCCTGTCAGCACTCAGCAGAGACGATCTTTGCTTCGCACTACGGAGGCCAAGAGTCTCAGTTATCAACACACATGGAAGTCGAGGAGAAAAAGAAACACAGTGCACCAAAAAAAAAAACTACAAATCAAACGTTTGGCAACACTTCGGATTTTTCAAGAAAGATGGACAACTTGAAAAATCGCTCGCAAATTGTAAACAATGCCGTGCCGCTTTAAAGAACACACGAGGAACTTATCGACGCACATAAAGAGGTGACATGGGGTCTGCGGCTAAAAAGAAAAACCTGAAAGTTAGACATATGAGTTAAATCACTCAGTGAGGTGTTCTGTCAGAGAGAGTGGTGTTTAGCTTACAGCAGCCTGTGACTGCCAATAATAGTTTAAATGTCTTCCTTACTGTAACCACCTATGAAATACCTGTTTGTGAAAGGTTAGTTGTATTATTTATTGTTCATGTAGAAACCACAATCAGGTTGCAAGCTTAATTTGACTAAGCCGTAAGCCAGCCCACCTACACTATCTTCATGTTGTGTGTGAGGAAGATGAGTTTATCCACATTCTCAGGTCAAAGTGAACTTCTGGTCTTGTTCACGATGTATACAGCCTTTGAGAAAATGCGCTCTGACGGGGTTGAAGTGGCCGGAACGCAAAGGCAGTGCTTGGCCGCAAATGCCAGTTTGGGATACCGGTCATTGTTGTGCTTCCACCATGCAAGTGGGCCAGACTGGATTGTAGTCGTGTCTCTCAAATATTTCTCAATCTGTTTCTTTGCGCTGTCTCCATCGTGTTCTTGTTCCTCTTCATCATCGGAATCAGACTGCATCAGCATTTCCTGCTGTTTTTTTTTTGGGGGGGTGGCGCGGCAGTCTCCTCTTCTCTATCGCTTGCTGCCGGCTCTCCTTCCACGTCCCGAACGGTCTGTCGCTGGTGTAGAT
>NW_011349469.1:0-1696 GCF_000735185.1 Notothenia coriiceps | reverse complement strand
CCCATAATGACAGGGTGGACAGCAAATGTCAAGGACACATGCAAAATGTTCAATATTATTATGAAAATAGAATACACATGATCAAAATGACTCGTTTTATCAAATAACTCGTTGTGGACAATAAAAACATATATATAAGTTTTTAATTTAGTATAATTTAACCACTTATTACACACACTGTAGTTAGCAGAGCAGTGTGTGGGACAAGCCAAAATCATGTACATCCAATTAAAAAATACGGTATAAAAGGAAGGAAACACATTTCAAGAGACTTATCATTGTACTGATATGTGTGTAAATGTTTGGCCATTTATAATAAGACCTCAGAGTTTCATTATTCTGCTAAATTTTCATGATAACTGAGTGATTCTGATGGGGACACCAAAGTTACTTTATAGTGATATTGACCCTGCTGATAGTAACACTTACACTTGGCAAATCTAAGCAGGCGGAATTTTTACAAGGTGCAAGAAACCATCCAATGATTGTGCCAAGCTGGGAGTCAATTTAATCTACAGAGTACTGTATCAATGGCTTTATGCTTTATTTCATGCGCTTGTTAGCAGTTGGTGCGGCTAAAGCATCAGACTCCACTAATTGAAAGAGGCATATGAGTATTTATGGAGATATGCCTATTTAAATTATGTCACTTTCTGTTTTTTTCATGTGATCTAGAAGGTAGGTGTGGGCTGTCAAAACCACTTGATAGTTAATCGAGTAGGCAGTCTCTGTAATTAAGAACTTTTCCCTGTCAAAATCAATGAGCATAAGAATGAACAGAAACAAAAGGTCACATTCGTCTCTCAAATAGATGTGGTTTGTGGCTCTTCTATACTTGGTATAGTGGGATATCAGAGACACTGTGACAGCCCTTGAAAGAGAACTGATACCAGGAATTACACAGGCTGCATGAGGCTGTCTTCAGACTCAATCTCTTACTGAGAAAAGGCAGGCAATGTTCTTTCAACGTCTAGTTCTCCTGACTCTATCCTGTTCCTGTAAGCTATGTCCATCATCAATTACTTATAAAGGAAAACACTAAGCAAGGATCTGAAGAGTGAAGCCTATGTGGAACATTACATTTGTATGGGAATCTACAGATTATATAGAAGTCTTGGAGAAAAATAGCTTTTACTTAATTTGTTTACGGATTGACGATTTGCGTAGGCTTTTCATATAACATGCGTAATTTCCTTTAATGTATTGGTTTTCTAGGGGCTTTTGTCATGTTCTTGGTCAAAATCCAAATGTTGAATGAATGATTTTTATTAATTTTTTTCATCACTTGGTACTGTGTGTGAGTAGCCTAAACATTTTGTAATTACTGAAATGCTATAAGAGAGTAGCACTGACCTGGGGCCTCATTTATAAAAGGATATACCCTCAAAAAATGGCGTACGCCAGTTTTCTACGCAATGTTTGCGATTTATAAAATACTAACTTGACGGGAAAATGTGCAGTCCTCCACGCAAAATCTAACCCATGCGTATGCACTAAGCACAAAAACGGGAGAGACGAGAAACTGCGACACCGTTGGCAGAAGGAAGAATGGAGAGAAATATGTGGAAATAATACCATAAATAAAATGTTACCTCTCATTTATCATATATGAAGAATTCATTTTCACAAATTGATTCAAGCCAATCTTAAAATGATTTAACAAACGCCTGTTTGAGAGTCCTCAGTGCACACAAAA
>NW_011349468.1:0-2041 GCF_000735185.1 Notothenia coriiceps | reverse complement strand
ATATAATGTTCTCCTTCTGACTAAATTCCTCCTTCCTTTTCTTCACTTAAGCGTATGAAGAAGTGAAATTACCCTGTCTATTAGTGTATAGATTTTGCCTATAATTCCTTCTCCTTCTGACTAAATTCCTCCGCCTTTCTTTTGCCCGTCTCGCCGTCCTTCGTCCGTCCCCACTCAGGTTTCCCCGGTAGAAAGGGAGACAGAGGAGACTCAGGTTTCCCAGGACCAGCGGGGATGAAGGGGACCCCCGGCGTGCCCGGTACCCCTGGATCTCCGGGGCCCCGAGGACCCTCCGGACCCCCCGGACCGGGAACTAGAGACGGGATCCCAGGAACACCGGGAAGAAAGGGTAGGCTAGAGATGCTGTTTATAATCAAAGTACTTACTGGTGGGAAGTAGTGGAGTACAAATACTTTGTTACTGTACTTAAGTACATTTTTCTATACCTGTACTTTCTACTTCTTACATGTTTATTTAAACACGATCCGTGTATCCATCATTTCCTGGTCTTCTCTAAAGAAGAGGAACCAATGAAAACGTTGTCATGTTGCCGTTGGTCACCATGGAAACATTCATTAGCTAACAATGACATTATTGTTCTATTAATATAAAGGGAGGTCAGGTACTCTTTAAAACAGCTGCTAGTTATGGGTACTTTTTACTGAAGTACATTTCGAAGCCTTCTTTACTTTCACTTGAATAAAGAAGTTTAGTTAGTACTTCTACTTTTACCAGAGTATTTTTAAACACGAGTATCTGTACTTCTACTTGAGTAAAGGATGTGTGTACCATCTCTGGTACTCACATGTCTTTGCATTAGGGCTGTGATTTGGGGACCTAACGCAACACTAGGGAGAATCAAGTTTCAAAGGTTTTCCTGTCACAAAGCTACAGTGTAGAAATGGCAATGAAATTCTTCTGACCTGATCTCCTCCAACAATACAACATATAATAAATATGTGTAAATCAGCAATGTTTATTTGATTGCATGTTTTCCTATTGTAATGTCTTAAATGGCCGTGTTTCTATGTCTTCCTGTTGCTGTTTCTGTAAAGTTAGTGTAGGAAGATATCATAGAGTCTTATCAGCGATTCTGAATCAAGCTTGCTTTCAACGCACAGCTGATAGGATCATGGTTTGTTCACAATATCTCAAGGATTCAGTGACATTTTGATTTTCTGTGTTTTCCACAGGTGAGTCAGGTTTCCCTGGACTGATGGGCTTCCCTGGACTCCCGGGACGTCCTGGATCTTCTGGTTTTCCTGGAGGGAAAGGACAGTCTGGAGGACAGGGTAGAAACGGACTCAACGGCGGCCCCGGGTACTCCGGAGCGAAAGGTAAAGCATCCAGAATTAAGTACGATAAGATGGAACTCTATTTATCTCAAAGTAAAAAGTTGTGCATTCGTATGAACATGTTAAATATATTTACACAAGTGTGCAGATGAGAGTGCAGGTTAGTAGTGTGTCACAAAAGGCCAAAAGCAGAGGAAATCAGCGAACTTGTATAGCAGAGAAAATTAGTCTTCAATCTACTTAACATGAAAAATAAATACTGATGATTACGACCAAAAAGTGTGGTTAAAATGGCATTTTAACGAACTGAAGGACTCTCATAATGTGTGTTTCCCCTCCTTCAGGTGACAGAGGATACCCCGGCTCCCCCGGTCTGCCCTCCCCTCCGTTCAGATCAGAGTTTGCAGAAAAAGGAGAACCAGGAAACAACGGAGGCAGCGGCCTTCCTGGTTTCCCCGGACCCAGAGGTAGATCTACTTCCTGTTTATCTGTTATTGTTGACATCTGAGACACAGACAACGTGAACGTCTCCTCAAAGCTGCTTCTAAAGTATCAATTAATATTGTGTGATTTATATTTTAAGTGTTTTTTTAAGACATTTTAACCCGGGTAGGTATAGTGTTATTATTATTATTATTATTATTATTTTTATTTTTATTATTCTTTTAAGGGTTTTTATATTCTTATTACTTTTTTTGTATTATTGTTATTATTTGTAATTATTTGTATTTTATTATTATTATTAT
>NW_011349467.1:0-1618 GCF_000735185.1 Notothenia coriiceps | reverse complement strand
AGATAGAGATTATTATCTAATATATGCATGTAGCATTGCATGAAGTCTGTTGATTAATCAAAGGCTGTTGTTGGGGCTGCATAAACGTTTTTTTATTTTTGTTTTGTAGGTAGACCATGCAGGCCAGCCCGATGGTCACCAAGGTTCATGTTTTAATAGCATTTTTACAAAAAAAGCCCAGACAAGCCTAACATGTGAAAATATGGCTTAGACCTCAGAGAGTTAAACTTGGGCCTGCGACCATAGTTTTACTGTATTTTGTTTTGAAAATCCACAGCGGAGGTTTGTGTCATACTACATGCGGTGTATTTTGCATATCTCTCAGTAGCCAATGATCTGTGAGTTTGTTGGCTCGGACATAAACTCTGTAATAAATGTAGTCTACATTTCATAAGAGGTGTAAAACCTGAGAGCATTTTAAATCGCATTTGAAATAAATGCTTATATACTGTAATCTGTAGTTGTATTTGTATTGTTGATTTTATTGTGTGAACGAGGCGATGTAGAGAAGGTTAAGCTGTCATTATTAGGCTGTTTAGTACTGTTGGAGTGGGAAGCACTCTATTGCCGGCCGGACACCCCCGACACCTGGTGGTCCGAGACGGAAGCGCGTCCTGATAGGGCATAACGGTTTAATTGGCACCTAAAATCGGGGGGTCGTGGAGGGGCGGGGCTCGGCGTTTTCCCGAGGCGCGGGGACCCCCCCGAGACCCCCCGGGGGTCCGGCTATTTTACAAAGGGGGAGGGACGTAGAGTAAGGCGGGGTTTAACTTTATCCGTACGGCGGCTGCATATTGCGATGGGGGCGGGCTGGTTGAAATCGATCAGCTCTGCTAGTATAAGCAGGCCTATTGTTTTTGGATATTTGTGGATTCAGGTGGTCCGTGAGTGTTTTTTGTATTGGTTAAGTTGTCCTTGGTATGAAAAAGTTTGAGAAACACTGCGCTAGTGGATTGTCAACGGGGGGAGCTTTGCTACGGGGGAAATTATACAGATGGCTAGTCCGCTACTGAAAAATGTCTATGCACCCGTTATTATTAATAATAAAAAAATTGCATTAAAAGAATGGGTAAAAAAAAAACATTACATTTTTTTAATTTTCAATCATTATATCATCTTGCGACCTCCACTCGGGGTCTTGCGACCCCCACTTTGGGAAACCCTGCTTTAAAAGACCCTTAAAATCCTGTAATTTTGTATGTATTCTTGTTCTGCAATCAGAACATTTTGTACTTTGTTGAATGTGTAAAAAAAAACTGTTCTCAGGATGCACATGTTTACACCTTATCTTCCTCAATTCATCCCTCCTTCCTCTTTTCTGTTAGTTTCTTTTTCACTCACTGTAGTGTCTTCGTTTGCTCCATCACTTTGAATAGATTGAAGGAATTGCAGCAAATCAATATGAAACAGAGGGGCAGAAAACAATGGATGGTGACCCTAACCCTCACCCCAAAAGAATGTAGAGAGAGAGAGCGATAATATGTTGGAACTGAATAGCAGAGAGTGGAAGTGGAGATTTGTGTGCCAGATTAAATCCTGCTCCGTTTTTGTATAGTATATTTTCACTCTCTAATATTCTCTCCAAATTACAACTACCTCTATGGTAATCCTGCGCTGC
>NW_011349466.1:0-2099 GCF_000735185.1 Notothenia coriiceps | reverse complement strand
ACAAAATGGAAGGCACGCAGCCTGAACAAACAAAAGGGCCAAAAGGGCGCCGACTTAACTAATGAACAGCAAAAGGAGGACTCTAAAAAAGGAGTCTAATCGCATACAGGAGAAAAAATACTCACACACTAAATAAAGAACTGAACAAAACCTCACTTTAAAAAGTGGTACAACTAACAAAGGAAGGCTGTAAGAAAACACAGCTGAAGGAGGGAAACCAAGCACACCACGCTAAACACATATATCCACACTCAACACTAAGCACATCTCTCAACACTCGTCACTAAGCACATAAGTTGTCACTCGACACTAAGCACATACATCGTCACTCGACACTAAGCACATATGTTGGCACTCGTCACTAAACACATATGTCACACCAAACACAGTCTGTAGTGTCCATGACACAAGAGCAAAAGGTATGAGGCGTCTGATCGCAGCAGAGCCTCCTCAGTGATAATCCCAACTCCTCTCCAGCAGGTGTGCGCTGGGTTTGCACAGGGATTGGAGAACGTCGGACCCGGCATGCTCCAATCAGTGTCCTCGGAAGTGGACCAGGAGATGACAGCCAATGACGTTTGGGCAACCACACAGCTCATTTACATAATAACACACACAGCTGCAAACAATCCCAGACAGGTTAACGAACAGGCAGAAACAGCAGCCGTAACACAGTATCTTGGTAACATAACACTGGGTAAGTAATTACTGAATGAATAGATTTCTAGGCACTTCATAGGTTTTGGTGTATTAGAATTGTACTTTTTGTGTGTTGGTCAGTTGCTGAAGCTAAATAGCATTTAAAGTGTCAATGCAGGGGAGTAGTTTGTCAAAGCGAACTCCCAGAGCTGCGATCCGGATGTTCATTTTGTTGGTCCTTCGAACAAAACAGGAGTCATGAATATGCAGCACGAGGAGTGGAAGGAGGGAAGCAGCCGCTGCAGGCCTCATAAAAAGCAGCATTAAGCTTCCCTAATTAAACTGAGCTCTCCCCTTCCGAACAGCGAGCATGACTTTGGGGACTTAATAGAGCCTCCTCGGGTCCTTTCGCAGCTTGAATTGGTCTCCTGCCCCAGCTCTACTGCTGGAACACTGCAGGCTGCTACAATCAATAAAGAGCAACTTCATGAATAGAGAATATCTCCTCCATTATAAAACATTTTGAACCGGCTGGCCATGGTAAAATGGCTTGATTTAAATGCATTGAATGCTGAATGACATCACAGTTTACAGCTGGTAAAGATAATCTATAATTCCCTGTAATGGCCTGAAGAAAAGAGCAGGCATGCACTGATTAAATGAATTACACAAACATCCCAGTGCATAAAATAAGCCCCATTATTCAACTGTGGCAAAGTAAAACATTTTCATAGTGTGGCATATCGCATTAATGTTTACTGTGTTTCCCAGGATGCTGCTTTGTTTTCCATTCACCTTGTGCTCTGCTGTGCGATGGAGAATTCAACCCAAATTATGGATAAGATGCCGGCTATGAAAAACAAAAACTCTCAGCAACAAACTCGCATTTCAGTCTCTGGTGATTTTTCAGATACATATTTTGACAGCTGTGTAAAAGGTACTCTCTCATTGGAATTAATATGTGGATCGTTATGAACGTTGGAGGTAAGGCGAAAGTGCAAAGGTTCACACAGTGACGATAAGAATATGTTATACCATTAGACAATGCTTCATAATTAATGACTCCTGTAAGAATTAGGGTGGGTTAAGGGCTTTACTCAGTAAGGACAATTGGTGACAATTGTTTAATAAAATATTGTAAAGACTTGTGTCAGCTTCATAATAATGATGGATTTTGAGTTTCCTTTTAGCGAAATGGTAGCTCTGTCTGCTCCACTGTCAACAACTGCACCGAGGTAAAGCCTAGCAATCCGGTATTTAAAAAACACTGTTACACAAAAATGTTTCAAACAGTGAATCAAGCAAAAATAGTGTGGGATCCTTGATGCAAGCCGAAGGGACTATTCAGTGGACATTTACATTTCCGCAGCATTTGCAATAAACATGAATCGCAAGAACATCTCCTCCTTGAGTCCAATATTGACTGTTTGGGAATATCTGAATCTTGGCTAAAACAGTCG
>NW_011349465.1:0-2231 GCF_000735185.1 Notothenia coriiceps | reverse complement strand
AAGAAGTAGAAAGTACAGGTATTTGAGTTCAACATGTAAGAAGTAGAAAGTACAGGTATTTGGGTTCAACATGTAAGAAGTAGAAAGTACAGGTATTTGTGTTCAACATGTAAGAAGTAGAAAGTACAGGTATTTGTGTTCAACATGTAAGAAGTAGAAAGTACAGGTATTTGTGTTCAACATGTAAGAAGTAGAAAGTACAGGTATTTGTGTTCAACATGTAAGAAGTCAAAAGTCAAAAGTCTTCAGAAAAATAAGTAGTGGAGAAACGCTGCTACGTTTGTGGAGCATTTGGAACAATTTAGCCTTTCTTATATTTAATATGTCAGGGAGGCGTGTGGTGCAGTGGGTTGTGTGTTGGTGTAGGGATCAGGGGGTCACAGGTTCAAACCCCACTGCAGTCAGCATGTCGTTGTGTCCCTGAGACACTTCACCCCAAAGTGCTCCTGTGGGGATTGCCCACAGTATTGAGTATGTAAGGAGTGACATGTTATGTAATGTACTTGAGTTAATTTTCGCCTTTTTGACCATATCTTAATTCGACTTGGTAACGTTGACACAGAATATTATATAGCGCTTGTCAATGGGGTTAAGCAGCTTTTTAATTGTCAGAAATAGCTTATTATGGCTCTAAAACAGTGGACTTTCTAACTTCAGTGTAATTTTTCCAGCAAAATTGGTAAATAATAAGTTGGTTTATGTAATATTTTAGTTTGTAAGATGTGAGGATTTGCAGATTTCTCCTTGTAATTGAACATCTTTTGATTTAGGATTATTGGATATATAGAATGTAGTGTTTTTGTGTTGAAAAGCAGCGATTGAATTAGTCAACGTTTTAACACTTATTTCTTTAGAGGACATATTGTGCTCATTTTCAGGTTCATATTAGTGTTTTTGCCTGACTCTAATTAACATAGTCAAAAAAAGCTCTACTTTTTAAATTAAATGTATAAGTGAGTTTTGCTTCTGACATCTTTTACAAGTTATAAGATCTGATTGGTTTCTTTTTCAAAGTGCCTAAAGAAAGCTACGATCTCAATCCGGAGCGCAAAGCAAAGATGAAGATGGAAAATAAATTCAATTTTAACTTTCTGAAGTGGAAAAACAGACATTGATGTACAGCAAAGGGAGTCGGAGCGTATAGAGAAATAAGATAATTTGAAGTCCAGCTGTTGAATAATTGAGCGAGGGTCCTGCAGGAGGCAGGAAGCGTGGAGCGAGGGTCCTGCAGGAGGCAGGAAGCGTGGAGCGAGGGTCCTGTAGGAGGCAGGAAGCGTGGAGCAGCGGAGAGAAAGAGGCTGAAGTGGCAGCGTTTAGAGGAGCTGTTCAATAATTCAGAGGTCTCATGCAGCAGGTGGCTGCAGAGCAACCAGAGAGATCAGAGAGAGAAAGCTCTTCCTGTTTCGCCCAATCTGAGAGCAGATCAGAGGGAAGGAGGCGAGGGTCCACATGGAGGAAGTGACTGAACATCCATATTCCTGTCAGGAGAGAGGCTTCAAATCATACCTGGAAGTGGAAGCTTTCCTGCCGTGCTTTAACTAGGAATGAGTCCTAAAACTAAACTACACTGAACAAAAATATAAACTTAACACTTTTGTTTTTGCTCCCATTTTTCATGAGATGAACTCAAAGATCTAAAACATTTTCTAAATACACAAAATAACCATTTCTCTCAAATATTGTTCACAAATCTGAAAAAATCTGTGATAGTGAGCACTTCTCCTTTGAAGAGATAATCCATCCCACCTCACAGGTGTGGCATATCAAGATGCTGATTAGACAGCATGATTATTGCACAGGTGTGCCTTAGGCTGGCCACAATAAAAGGCCACTCTGAAACGTGCAGTTTTGCTTTATTGGGGGGTCTGGGGGGGTCCAAAAACCAGTCAGTATCTGGTGTGAGGGTTAGGGTTAGGGTTAGGATCAGGGTAATGTTGTGAATCGAGTGGCCCATGGTGGTGGTGGGGTTATGGTATGGGCAGGCGTATGTTATGGACGATGAACACAGGCCACTCGATTCACAACATTACCCTAACCCTAATCCTAATCCTAACCCCAACCCTAACCATCATGAAAAATGGGAGCAAAAACAAAAGTGTTGCGTTTATATTTTTGTTCAGTGTAATTAGCCTCCTTTAGCTTAGCGGTGGAGACGTGAATTCATGTGACCGTGCTGTAGTTCCTTTATAGCCCAACATTAGCCGCCTTTAGCTTAGCGGTGGAGACGTGAA
>NW_011349464.1:0-1622 GCF_000735185.1 Notothenia coriiceps | reverse complement strand
AAGTACAGGTATTTGAGTTCAACATGTGAGAAGTAGAAAGTACAGGTATTTGAGTTCAACATGTAAGAAGTAGAAAGTACAGGTATTTGAGTTCAACATGTGAGAAGTAGAAAGTACAGGTATTTGTGTTCAACATGTAAGAAGTAGAAAGTACAGGTATTTGGGTTCAACATGTAAGAAGTCAAATCAAAAAGTCTTCAGAAAAGTAAGTTGGAGTAAAGTACTGATACCAGAAACATACTTAAGTACAGTAACTAAGTATTTGTACTCCAATTCTTCCACCTCTGGATAAAGTTAGTTTAATTAGAGATGGAGTTCAGAGGAGAGGCTGATTTGCTCTTCCTAAGCGTTGATCCAGGTGTTCAGCCTTATCTGTAGGTGTTATACATATGTATATATATATATATTGATATTTAATATATGTCTGTGTACCATGCGGACGGGCTTGCAGGAGGCCATGTGGTCGTTGTGGGAGTTCCACCTCTGGAACTCGGGGTACTCTCCGTGCTCCAGGATGTACTGCTGACCCTTAAAGTCGGGATGATCGAAGCAGATCCAGGCGCCGCTCTCCACTCGGACGGAGTTCACCCTGAAGACACGGAGGAAAATGAGAAAATGTTTGTGTCTTTATTAAATGCACCGTGGCATGAAAACGCTCGATATTAGACGTGAGGATGCCTCAGATAATAAATAATGACATTAACTCAGAATATCTGAGGGATTCAAACAATGTGCGGTAAATAAAGGAAGTGTAGTTATAGGAAAAAGTGGATTTAGACGCTGTCTAATATCCACTTCCTCCTTTGGAAATTATTATGGAAAATGTCCAAAAAATATTATTTTAATGTTTTTTCCAAAATGTTCAAATATTCTTTAAATACTTTTAAAATTATTCAATCTTTAATCTTTTTTTGTGGCAATATTTTAACATTTTTCAAAAAATAAATCAGTCTATTAAAAGCGGAAATATATTTGGAAAATATTTTAATATATTAAATCTTTCATATTTTTTTCATCCATCAAAAGTTTTCCAGAAAATCTGAATTTTTTACCCAAAAATATTGAAATTGTTTTTTAATGTTTTGAATATTTTCGTTTTTTTTATATATAAATATTGTAACTGTTTAAAAAAGCATGCCCAACTCAAGATATTCCCTTGTAATGTAACGTCGTAATAAAGTGTCTCACCTGTTCATGAAGCCGCGGTCCTGGAAGTTGTCGCAGTCTCCACGGACCTCCAGCTTCCTGCCGGTGAAGCATTTGCCCTCGTAGAAGACGATCTGAAACAAAACAGAGAGATGTTAAAGGTTCCCTATCATCCTCTTCTTCATCAATATACTACAGCTCTCAGATATATCCAGAGCCTGTCTCTGATTGGCTGAAACACCAAACAGATCATTGCAGCATTACCCATAATCCCCTCTGTTTCAGCCCCGTTTCCAAAGTGCTGATTCTCTGTCTGTTACTTCAGATGAAAATAAGGAGCCCCTCCCCACGCCCCTCTGAGAGAGATTAGGTTACAAAGAACTCAATGGTGCTCTAGAGGAGATTCAGGTGATGAGGGGGGGGGTTTACCTTGGTTGCTGATTGGCTAATGGTTACTCAAGCCAAAAAATCATTAT
>NW_011349463.1:0-3481 GCF_000735185.1 Notothenia coriiceps | reverse complement strand
CCTTCTTCTCTCTCCTGGTTTAGCCCGATCTGGGGAAATACTCTTTTTGCGCCAGGGAATGCCGATGGAGGTTTTAGACTATGGGCTGAAAAGGGGGTGGGACAGTTAAAAGACATGTTTGGAAGTGATAATGGGAAGTTCTTATCATTTGAGGAACTTGTCAGTAAATACGATATCCCTCGTAAACATTTTTTTAAATATTTGCAACTCAGGAGCTTTGTAGGAGCGAACCAGGATCGACTCATGCTGGCCCCTCCTCTGTCTATATTGGAGAAAGTTTTAATTAAAAACCCCTTTGGGAAGGGCATCATATCTGAATTCTATGATCTCCTGCTGGCGTTCTCCTCAGAATCCTCTAACTCTAGACTTAATGGCTGGAAAAATGACTTACAGGAAGATCTAACATTGGAACAGTGGAGCACAGCTTGTAAGACGGCCCAAACACAGACGGGTAATACGCGTCTAAAGCTTCTGCAATACAAGTGGCTAATGAGAGTGTATATTACACCAGAAAAACTGAATAAATGTAACCCTAATATCCCAGACACGTGCACCAGATGTGGGGAAGGAAAAGGCACACTGTTCCATTGTCTATGGTTATGTCCAAGAATAAAGGAATTCTGGGAAGAGGTTAGGGTAACAGTATAGAATATTTTAGTGATCAGCTTAAAGCTGGAACCAAAAATGTTCCTACTTGGCCTATATCCGGAGGGACATAACATACAACGTTATAAACAAGTTTTTATAGATATATGTTTATTACAAGCAAAAAGAGTGATTGCCTTAACATGGAAAAAGTTGGGCAAACCTAGTATTGCACAGTGGTTTTGGGAACTTTCTTTATGTCTGCCTTTAGAAAAAATCACTTACATTCTCAAAGACAAACAAGAACTGTTCCAGAAGGTCTGGGGACGTTTTATAGAGTATACCAAGAACAACGACCTATCTCAATTTCTGAACGAACCTGGGGCAGGATAATGCGATAATATGCTATAATATGTTAAAATGTAAATTACTGTGATATCCTTTTTAGAAATAAGGTCCTATTGCTGGAAAACTGGATGGTTGCCGATGTATTAGAGTGCCCTTGTTGTATGTACCAATTTAATTTAGTGTTGTTATTTTTCTTTAATGTAAAGTAAATTAGTTGTCCTGTGTATATATGTATTGCTTTTGGCTCTATGTCTTCGTCCTATGTATGTGATTTTTTGTAAGTTGAAAATCAATAAACATATTGATAAAAAAAAAAAAAAAATACTTCTGGGCACATTTATTTCAGTTCCATGAAACTCTCTGCAGTCAGGGGAACTCCCAATGAGCACCAAATAAAAAGCGTGACAGCTAACAAATAACTCAAGAGGACAGTTTCATTTCTAAGGAACCCACCTCTCAACCTGCTCTTCCTGGAAAAAGGAGCAGTGAGAGGTGCTATTTCTCACATTGGGGGTGGGAACGGTCAGATTGCCCTCAGAGAACAATCACAAAACATCATTCATCATTAGCCTCTCAAAACAAACTTTTCAAACGGTTCTTCCTCTGGAATATTTATGAAAAACCTTGTAAAAACATCTGTACAGACTAGTCATAGTCACGTTGGTTTAAAAGCTGCCTTTTCAGGGGATTTCCTGCTTTCTCTGTGCTACAACAAAATGCTGCCTTTTTCTCCCCCTCTCAATGAAGGGAAGTTTCTGCAGCAGATAGATGAGGATC
This sequence comes from Notothenia coriiceps, assembly GCF_000735185.1. Classification (NCBI taxonomy): domain Eukaryota; kingdom Metazoa; phylum Chordata; class Actinopteri; order Perciformes; family Nototheniidae; genus Notothenia; species Notothenia coriiceps. The sequence goes on along the minus strand of NW_011349463.1, from coordinate 1,771 downwards.
CTGCAGTGAGGTCAGAGTGATCTGTCCACTCCTGACACCTTTCTCTGTGTCTCTGCCGGTTCATCTTTAATAAACCTCTCCTCTGCAGGCATGTAGTAGCTCTGTGTGACCTCAGCGCCTCAGCAGGCTCACTGAGTCATGTGACCATGCTAGTTTTCACTTTCACACACCCAGGAGTGCAGCAGGTTTTATATTCTTAACAGATACCTCAAATTAGATAAGAATGTAAAAACGCCACAATGACCCAGGGTTAGTTGAACCTTTAAACATGTTTCGATGTTTGAGACTGTAGAAACACATTTTCATGAAAATAAGGGATTATGAGATCAGTTATATTGAAAGAACTAAATAATAATAATAATAATAATAATAATAACTACTGGATTAAGTCAAACCCACCAACATATCCCCAGCAGCTTCAAGCCAGTTCAATAATAAACTGGTTTAAGACAGAAAAGGAAGGTTTTAGTTTGAGAGCAGGGTTTGCCAAAAAAAAACTTGGTACTTATTTTCATTTATTAATCACATCAGAAAGAAAAATTATAAAGAATCATGATTATGACACACCTACGTCAGTATGATATGACCAACTACTATCAATTATTTCCTCTAAACGTTTTTTCTAGTTGTATTGCAGGACACATCATTGTAAATATGTGGTTGCCCCGATATGATGCTTTTGGGTTTTAGTGGCACTCAATAGATGCTAGGAATGTGGTTAAAGAAAGTTGCTGTTCCTGTTTTGTCCTTTAAATATTTTAAAAGTGTGTGTTTGGTGAGGGGGGAGGGGGAAGAAAGGAAGGCTACATTTTTAGCTCATGGGTGTTAGCTTAACTGATCACATTAAACTACTTTACTAATTAGAAATTGCCCTGTGGAGTTTTCTTGTAAACGAAATAAAAGTCATGTTCACATAAGGTGTCACAATAATACACTGTGTATCCTCGGGGCCTAACGCATGTGTTGAATACAGTTTGTTTCTGACTGATCATTAGCTGAGCTGCCACACAAACAATATAAGGGATTCCCAAACTTTATTGTGCCAAGGACCGGCAGATACATTAAAAAAAATTTGCGGACCGGTTGTCAATTTTAGCTGATTTTAATATTTACTCACCAGCAGGTGGCAACAGAGGCTAATTGTATTTAACAGCCTGAAGAAATACCAATATGCATCCAAAACATATTAATAACGTTTAAAACCAGGATACAATTAAAACAAAAAATTAGTACCGCTTTACAAATATTAATATATAATATAGCCTAATATAGGTGGCAACAGTGGCTAATTGTATGTAACAACCTGAACAAATAATAGAACAATATGCATCCAAAATATATTAACAACGTTTAAAACCAGGATACAATTAAAACAAATTAGGACCACTGTACACATATTGATATAACTGAAATGTCAGGGAGACCCCTGGGCTTGTTTGCCAGCCATAATAACGTCATACCGGGGCGTTAGTTCCGGTGCACTCCGACAGCATTTAGCACTACATCGAGATTAAGATTAAACTAACTTCTTTTGGGAACACCCACATACCTATGGAGTTGGCCAGATGTGTGTAAATTACTGTTCATGGTAATTTGAAAACAAATGCTGTTGTTGGACACACACACACACACCGAACATACACATACACAGCGGAGCTGAGCAGAGTACATACACACACACACATCATGCGCTTTTGTGACCGGACATTTCCTTCATACAACGAGTAATAGGGGGTATAATCGGGCCGTTCGATGTGTGTGTGTGTGTGGT
>NW_011349462.1:21987-30107 GCF_000735185.1 Notothenia coriiceps | reverse complement strand
TAGACTTAGACATAGTGTACTATTAAAACAAAATGTCGTTGAACTGGCTTACAGGAACGGGACAATATAAAAACTTGCTAAAATTGTACATGTAAATAAATAATAGTTACGTGGTGCTGATAAAAATTAAAGATAAAGTGTGTGTTTAAAATATAAAGACTTACTATACATATACAAAATACATACTATATAGAAAATATGTGCGCTTTACACAGTGTAATGGATGCGATGGAGCAATGTCTATTCCAATCTCTGGTGTGTGAAGTGAGGCCATGATTAAATTATAAAGTTTCACTTCTGACTGTCTGTCTTTCTATATTTGATCATAACACATGTCATCAGAACTCCCAGAACAAACCATAATGGTAGTGTAATGTCTGACAGGGGTGGGTGTGTTGATACCTAAGTGTCCATACAAACTATATCAAATCTTAATTTAAGTGATAACACTAGCTTCAATGCGATTGATTACAAAACAATGCAGCCATCTAACATTAGTTGTATCTACATTTTATTAACAGACTATTAAAGGACATTGAATGAGTATTCAACAATATATCAAAATGGAGATAAATCATAAGCCTCAAAGATTTCATTGAACAATAGTTGGTTAAAGAAGCCCTTTTATACTTTTGGCAGTTTTCCATTTCCTGTAGTGTGTTATATACGTTTTTGTGCATGTAAATGGTCTACAAAAGCTAAAATCCCCAATTCCCGCCCCTGCCTTAAACGCCTCCATTGGACTCCTTTGTTTACTTCTGTAACAAAGTGACATCATTATGTAACACTTGTGTGTTTCTATTGGCGCTCCAACACATTGTATTTGATAGGTTAAGGCGCGGCGGGACATCTTTAAGCGGTTGATCAATCACAACAGAGAAAGCCAGCCAACCAATCAGAGCAGACTGGGCTCTGGTTTCAGACAGAGGGTGAAAAGAGCAGCTGAAAAAAATAAAAATAAAGAGCTTTTTGAATGGTAAAGCATGTGAACGTGACACAGAAGAGGCACAACATACAAATATGAGCCTGACATTTGAGCATTATAGGACAGAAGAGAAGTTCTGCTTCACTCCACAAACAAAGACATCTCCAAGGTCAGCACCTAACTTGCTGAATGGGCCTCCTTAATAAGGCTAACTTAATTAAAGAAGTTAATTGGGAGGCGAGAGTATGAGTCAGGCTTTAAAACATGCATCCCTGGTGTATTACATAGGCCCATTATGTTTTTGTTTAGTCCATGGGAGTGTTAGGATTGCACTTTATACTACTAATGTGATACTTTATTGATGGCTATTAGGACTTGTTCTCTCTCTCATGCACAAATCATAAAAAGACTATATATAGACTAATAGCCATCCTGGTGCTGGTAAAGTAAGGTAATTGAGTTTAACACACTGTAAATGTGAAAATGTATTAATACAATCCAACAACAGCATATTAAATGAACAATACGCACACTTGTGAGTTCATGAGGTAAGTGTGACCACATCAGGAATATAAAAAGTGGAGATACTTCAAGAAAATGACCTCAGAGGATCATCTAAATGACGCATTGGCTTTACAGTAACACCAGCAATTACCAGATTCGATTACTAGTCATTGTGCTGAATGACAAAGAATATACCCACGGTGTGTTTGAGCATCTGTGTGTCATTACACGCTCTATGATTTGATGCACACTTGAACGCTTCTTTATCATTTTGGTAAAACACTACCACCTGCCTCATATTGCGCTTGTCTATCATAAAGTGCTTCTGCGCCCTATCATTGTCAGGTGATTACACGAGAGATATAAGTGAGAGTGAATCACAACCAGTAGCATTCAGACTAAGTTATACATTACCTCGTGCAGAGAGAAGGAACCGATGAAAGCCTAAGCAGTGTGTGGGAGTTGTGTTCGCATGTGTATAAGAAAAGGAGGCATGTGTTTTTTTTTTTTCTCCCACGTGTTGACAGGGTGCTACGCTATATTAGCGGTCAGGCCTGGTCAGAGATAATGAAGCTGAGGTCTGGGTCAGCCTGAGTCTGTCATCGGGCTTATCACCACACACGTGCACACACACATGCGTATTACAGTCTTACTTTTGTTAAGTCTGCTACTTCAGCACTGGACTCGAGTTTTGATAATGCCAACAGTGTCGAAATCCTACTTTTTCTAGGACCAAAACATTTCTTTATGAGGACAAAACTTATTGAATGCTGTCCAAAGATAAGCAGCCGTTTTATAACTTCCCTTAGATAAGAAGCCCTGACGATTGATAGCCAGTCCAACACACTGGACCAAATGTGTCCCATCTGAGCAGACTTTTGACATTACTGTACTCGGGGCTATTATTAGAACCAACTCCGAAAATAGACATTCTAAACGGACCAGCTGTTTTTGATTGAGAGAAGAGAATAGTAAGACAGATTTCCTGTCTCCCCTTACAGTCTTGGGTTTCTTGGCACACAGGAGTACCCACTACTTTACATCTTCAAACTTACCTACTTGTTTGAGTTTGGTGGATTATTTGAAGACTATCTGCTTGCAGCTGGTTATCGGTTTGTCTTGCCGTCTAAATTTCCTGTTAAATCAAATCTGTTTCCTGTCTTCTTCTTCTGCCCCTGTTAAGCATGGTCTTAAAACAGCTTGAGCCACAACAGATTCAGATGCTTGTCTGTAAGGTTTAGTAGTGGAGAGAGAGAGTCTGCCAGGGACACTTTTACACCCGTCTTTAAAATAAACACCTGCTGCCGTGGCTGAAGTGCCGGAGGGACATCAGAGATCCTGCAATGTGTAACCGCACGGCTCTGGTTAGATAATGAAACTGAGCTAACAGAGTTACAGCATTACAAACTAGCTCTCATGTCCACAAGTCTAAATTGGATATCCTGCACAAGCACATAAACACACACGCGTCTAACGTGCAGCCGTAGGGGAGGGCAAGCGCACATAAAACTGTTTGCCCAGCTCTCAAATTCAGCACCCATGAGGGTTTACTCAAACGTTGCACCTGTTAGTGCCATTAAACCTGGTTCCCTCTTTAAGTTTCTTCTGCTTATAGAAGTGTTTGGTTTGTGACCACTGAGACATTTTGTATCTGACCAGCAACTCACTTGAGCAACACAACTCCAATAATTAAGAGTGTTTTCAAACGTACGTATAGTTTGTTAAAAACCATTGATTTAATTAAACAAATCCCAGAATCCAAGTGCACTTAGCAACAAGCCGTTTAGGACAGAGAGTGAATACACATACTATACAGAGATGCTGTATGAGAAACCAATGTGATTTTGGAACATTGAACAATGTAAATCTATTCTAGTATACCTCAACAATGGAATTATGATCAGTAGAAATGGCCATGTCATGGGACCTTTCAATCTATATGTGAATCCAAAAACCGATGTTGAGTGTTAAAAAGATAAATGTTAACCTCTCAAAAATGTAGCCGGGATGAAGTAGTTTACACCACTGATCTTTATCACTTAAACCCTAAATATGGTGGTAATAAATAATGCTCTGCCCAACATGAATGAACCCCTTATCTCAGCTGAGGAGTTCTCACCAAGATCCCTGCTTGCAGTATTTTCGCTGCAGCTGTGCTGTAAATCTTTCCGGTATAAACAATGGCCTACAGAGTAAGAAATGAATTTGATCTACAATGCTGGGTCTTTTTTCACATTGCGATCCTGCGGAAGGGTTCTGTGCAGTTTTGATATAAGGCAGACTCACACTAGCATACACTGTCCCGCCGGTCACCACTTGACACTTGACTCACACACATTACGCAGAACACCTTTTAAGCTCATATTGCTTAACCCCCGAGACAAAAGAAGACAGGATGTAAGTGTGGGAGGGATGGAAAGAGAAGGATAGGGGAGAAAAGGACTTTCCATGAAGGTGATGCAGACACAAACCAAAAGGTCAGAGATATTTGTATCATACCGATATACCATTTATAAGTATTATATTTACTTCATATTGCGTGAGGAATACAACTGACACTTGGAAATGACAACGATAAGGATCATGCAGACAACAATGTAAAGCAATAGTTGGCAATTTGAGGAAATACACTTTTTGTGGTTTCCTCATTTTTCAGTCATTATCCAAAACTGAGATAATCTCCAGATTGGAGACGGACAGTGACATCAATCTTCTCATCTTGGCCAGAAAGTGAGTAAGTGCATTTCCTGGATTCTGGATTCTGGATTCATACATAGGGTCTACAATATGCCAGGAGTGTGAGGAGCCAGAGTTTAAACTAAATGGGTTAGAAGGGGAGAAGGTAAAGGACCACCCATAGCTTCCTCAGCACTGACCTTTATAGGGCAACTGTCATATTAACACTGACAGGACTTTTATTGAATGAACCAGTTGAAATCTAAAACATAAAGCATGTGGCATTTATAAAGGGGGGTCTGTGGGTCTTTATAAAGCCTTTGTACTTTTATCATGCAAGAAATCACATGTAGTTATTGTAACCTTTGATCTGACATAACTACTGTGTTTCTCTTTTGGCCTGACATTTAGTTGTCATACTTACTAGTAGGCTATTTATCCATCATGAGCTTCACAGTTCAGACTAACCCTAGCATGAAATCAGCGTTTTCCCACTTCTTGTATTTCAAGCATGTAAAGAAATACAAAAGCATGTATTTGTAGCATCCCAAATTCTGCCTGGTTTGGCTACAGAAAGGCCTGGATGCAGCGAGCCTCGCTAAACAAACACAACTTGGAGGTCTGGCTTGGCTTCAGCTGACGGACGTCATTATGCACGTCGATAAAAAAACAAACACACTGGCAGAGAAAGACGTCCAGCTTCTCAGTTTGGACCCGAGGGTGGAAAATCCCCATCTGACAAGTTTAGACAGCCGAAAATAAAGTGAAAGAAACACACAGTGGAGTAGTGTTATTTTCCCAATGTGTTGGTTGAGTTTTTTTACTTAAACAGTAACTTCATTAACAGTAAAGCAATATACTTTCACTTTCCCTCCTTCATTGTAATGGTGTTCAAGAGAAAGAAGAGAGTGCAGATTATCCTGGGTCATCCAGCCAGCTCTATTACTGTAATTAGTGGAGAGAAGCCAAGATCCAAACAGAGACTGCCCCCTTCAAAGCCTACCTAACAGTGGTTAGACAAAACAGCCACTATTACCATGCTTAATACCAGAGTACACATTCGTTTCCTCTTTCCTTTCTTCTCTTGTACATCTAAAGTAGGTGGAAGAGACAGAAAATCATGCATAACCATAAAATCCGCCCCAGAGACCCCTCAATATGAATCAATGATACACTAGTCAGCGGTTCCCACACACTTCAGACAAAGCATGCCTACATCACACTTGAATCACATGAGAGCGCATGGGCCACTTGGTACCAACATAAATGACTAAATGTATTAGTATAGCAGCTAATCATAAAGCAAACAATCGCACACACACACAAACTCCCTCTTACACACACACACACACACACACCTCAAGAGTAGCTAAACCCAACTGGGTGCTGGTGTCATGTTGCAGGCAGGAAACAGATGGCCTGTTGGGAAAGAAAGAAGAAAAAGGAATGCCAAAGAAGGCCAGAGAGAACGCTTCAACCCTCCATTTCTCCCTCCATCATCCCTTCATCCTTGGTTGGAAGCTAAAGGAAGAGCGAGGTGGTGTTTGGAGGCGAGATCAGTGGGCTCTGGCTCCAGATCAGAGTGATGGAGATCTCTGGGAGATTTTTAAATAACAGCCCAGCATGGCTGTACTGTTCTGGGCTCGGCTGGGACAGATCCTGCAGGCTATTTAGGACACATCCCAAAGGGGGAGAATATATTTTAAGCCTTTCAGGGAGCAACATTCCTGTCAAGCACTGCATTTCACAACAACACTACAAATATATAGGCTAAATGTACAGATATATTTTAGAGAGAGGCGACATATGTCTGGATAAAATGTTTAAAATGAGCTAGAAGAAGAGATCAATACCACGGACATGTTGTATGATAAGTAAAACTAGAGACAGGAGGCGATAAGACTGAAGTTAGCCTTGCTTTGAAAATACACCTTCTGTCACTTTTTAATCTCCATAAAAAAAGTAGTATCTTTTTTTGTAAACAACTCCTCAAACAAAATGTATACTAGAAACTGGCCAGCTACAATATTAACTTGAAACTCTGCCTAAAATCACAACTTGTTCTAACTTTATTGCTGTTGGTATTGCAGACACTGACAAAAACAGTCCACCATGGCCTGGATCACGAGCAGTCAGATAACAAGCTGACAGTTTTGCCAGAGTATACAAAACACTTTATTTGGAAGTAAAAGTGTGTTCACTTGGTGGATATTGAGTTTGGCTGGGAAATGTTTGGCTGCTTTATTCTCTTTCAATTACGTTTGGCTAACCTCATGGTCCGATTGTCTGATCAAAGTTTTTTGCCCATCTGACTATTTTAATTGAGGTTTGTTGCAGCTTTCCCCAAACTTCACGAGTATATGGTACAGAAATACTGGCCCAAACGTCTGATTAGTTTCAGTTCTATACCTACCAATAAAGAACAGACAGAGAAAGAAAAGTCCAGATCAGTGATAGCTAAATACCGCCAGACACATTCAACTGATGACCTGTGAAGTTTACTTCCTCTAAATCAACCTCTGGACCTTTGCCAGGTACGCAGGACTGACCCGTCAGCTGCTGCTGGGAGATAACCTTTGACCCTGAAAACCACATCAGAGATCAATAATGTCTTGAGTAAGGCCGCCCTCCCCAGAGGAAGCATTGATAAGTGGCCTGACCCTGGCCATTTGAGGTCGTGAAGCATCACATGTTTTCTTGAGCTCTGTGTCCTGGTTTATCCGGATTTCTTATCTCCGATTTTATCGTACGCCGTGTCTAATGTGGAGGAAGTCTGGAAAAAGTCTTCAATCAGGAACTCTAAACGATGCAAACAATTGATTAATTTGGCTGATGTCAAGCTTTACTACTAGATATTTGAGCATGTCATTTAGCACAACCTTTATTAATGGGGCTTCGGCTCAAATGAACACAGATTTAATAAGGATGTACTTTAATAAGGTGTCCAAACTCTCACATCACATTTCCACTGAGCAAGTGTAATTCTACACCTTATATTACATATTATTATGTAAGCTGTATGAAATACTGGCTTTCATCTACACTAAGTTATCCACTTACTATTATTCTGAATTAGTAAACCTCCCTAAAACTTTGTTCTTCATTTATAAAGTTCTTTGTTTGTAAATGTAACCTGTACATCTTGAAGTTTAGATAGCAATGGGATAAAACTGAGCCGTAAAAACGGTTTCATTAGATATCACTTACACAAATTAACTTCACAGCAGTTGTTCCTCTTTCAACCGACCAACATCTGAAAGCCTGCCTAACATCTGCAGCCAGCCGTTTAATGTTTCATTCAAACACCCTGGGCTGTAAAATCTACAGACATCATTAAGCATGTCTGCTAATTTCTAAAACCTGCGATAAAATAACTAAGGCAACACAACCAGAAACACATGTCTACTGTATATCGAAACCTCCTTAATGTGGGCCGACTTCAAACACATGTTTAGATAGAAACCTCCACTCAGAGACTCTTCATTGAGACTCTGTGTCTTCGTTAAATTGGCACCCTGTAATCCTGCTGCATAACATTTAAACCTTTATTGGAAGTCTTGGAGGATTGTTGAGGAGTGTTTGGGCTTTTTGAAAGTCTCCAGACTTCTAATAAGGAGTCAAGCAAGCCAAAACATAAAACCCTCTGTTGATGCAGGAGGAGAGCTCTGTCTCTCCTACACTTTGGTTCAGTCCTTGTTTCTGTCTCTATCTCCATTATATTAAATCGTAAAAAGCACTGTAAGCTGCTGGCCAAAGCATGCCAACAAGAGTCATATATTTAAACTATATGCTGATAATAAACTACCTAAAATGTATGATATAAATATCTCTCGCTCTCTCCTTTCAATTTATATCTTCCTTTGTGAGCCAACAGTCCTTTCTTTTTCCCACTTTGCCACTAAATCAAGTTACTCTGCCTTCTTCAGCCCATGCAGCACGTGTTTCTGGACTCATTGCAATCCTTGCTTCTCAGAACAAATTGACTTTAATGGGGGTGAGGCGGGGTAAGCCGGGG
>NW_011349462.1:15016-21977 GCF_000735185.1 Notothenia coriiceps | reverse complement strand
GGGAGAGAGTGCTTCAAAAACACCCCACATGCTACTCCATGCCAGTCCCCTACAAGGAGAACAGCAGTGTTACTTCTTTGACCAAATCCCACAGTATAAAAAGATGGCAGGAACCAACACATACTCACAAAGGAAATCCTTGAATGGCAAAAATACAACTAAACCATTAGTTTAATGAGACATTTAGTCTTTACATTTTTACATTACATTACATGTTACTTATTAGACGCTTTAATCCAAAGCGAATTACATACTCAATACTGTGGGCAATCCCCACAGGAGCAATTTGGGGTGAAGTGTCTTGCCCAGGGACACAGACATGCTGACTGCAGTGGGGTTTGAACCTGTGACCCCCTGATCTGAACACCTATGGACAATCCACTACGCCACATTTGTAATTTCTTGGGTTACTTTAGCCACTCTATTTGAACCTTAAAATAAAACTGAACAAGCGTGTTTATATTAATGTTTACAGAAACGATTTTTGTAGTTAGAGCAGCTGTCAGAAAAGAGTGTACCCTTTCACTGACTCTCAAACTGTCAGTATATGTCACCGAGTCAACCAACATCCATCTTTTTGACCTACGTCTGGTACACACAAACATGGCCATACAGGGAAGTGAGCAAACTCACACAGTGGGTATGCATCTCAACACTGTCCCTTTTCTACTCTCCTCATGGTGCAATGCTCGGGTTTAATTAACTGGACTACTGTGAATGTTCCTCTATGGCCAGCACATCCAGGAACACACACACACACACACACACACACACACACACACACACACACACACACACACACACACACACACACACACACACACACACACACACACACACACACACACACACACACACACACCATTTGGAAGCCATCAAAGCAATTTTGTCATTTTGGAGCCCAGGAACTGAGTGTGCCATTGTCTGGTGTAAGCGGCTCTCCAGGTTCCTACGTCCTGTTTACGAGGGGTGACGTGTGCAGAGGTGGTGAGCGCCGCCGGGAGCAAAGCCGCCAGTTGGATTGAGCTGAGGGCAAGCCTCTGTGGAAAAACACGTGTTGAAAAGCTGGGTGTTGCTTCAATTGTGCATGTGGATTAAACACTGAACAGGGTTTTATATTCAGCACCAGATGCTGCTGGCTTTTACTGACGGATGATGAATGCTGATAATCTTGGTTAAGCTAAGTTTGAAGGTTTGCATATAAAAACAAACTGAATTCATTAAATCACCAAATCTGTTGATGATATTTCATCAACTAAATGTTGTCCTTCATTTTAATTTTGACAGTTATAATCCAGACAAACATAAAATGTAAGACAGGAGCAGGTGTGGTACAGTAGGGGCAGTTATATTAACAAAATTGTTGATACAGATAATGCAACAATTATTTGTGATATAGATTAAATGATATCATCCACTATCAATTACTCTCCACCTTTAAGACCAAACATAAGCAAGAAGGATAAATGCTGAAATGATTGGTCACTTAATTGATGAGTCAAACAGCAAAAAACGAATATACAGCTATTTAAAAAATGTAATATTTGTTTAAGCAAAAAGCTAAACACATTCTCTTTTTGTATAATTAACTGAATATGGTTTTGGAGTGGTGAAGGGAAAAAAACTGAGATCTTAAGACATCACCTCAGGCCTGGAAAATCAACACTTTTTTAGTAATTCTTCATCATTTCGTGGACCATTAGATTGATTAATGAATGAGGGAAATAATCAGCAGATTAACGGATGATGGAAAGCTGCTTCCTGCTCTGAATCAGCAGCAGTATTTTCACTGTGTGACCGCCTCGCTGCCCCTGTTGGTTTTACTGTATCATGCACCCGGTGGTTAATTACAGTAAAGTCAATCTCCTGCCAGCACAGCCTGCTCTCTGGCCCATTAGGAAAAAACAATGACCATGTATGGACACACACACACACACACACACACACACACACACACACACACACACACACACACACACACACACACACACACACACACACACACACACACACACACACACACACACACACACACACACACACACACACACACACACACACACAGAGAGGAGGAGAATACATAAAAAACGAGTTCCACTGTTAAAGGCACCGAGACAGAGTGGGGTGTTGTCAGGTATCAGTCTTGTTTTGTTCGCACTGTATCTAGGTGATCTCACAATGTTGTCATCTGTCCACACGTGAAACCTACAGTTCCCTGTCAGAGTGTGGTCCACTTCTCCCTCTCAACACATGTTTCTTCATGTTTCACACATACTCCATCTTCCAAATAATAGGCACTCACACCAACTTATCCTCTCATACACTCTCATATCCCAAACAGCGAGACATTCCTCAGGGCAGCGCAAGGTGAGGCATTTAAACTCCACAACAACAAAAGGTAAAAACAGAGTCTTAGAGGTGGATTAAATATTCAGAGACATTATTTTAAACTATTAAAAATGTAAAGCAATTAGGACAGACAACAGGAGAGTTGGTCCCACTTCTCAAAAAACTAAAAGCTCAAACAGAAAAATAAGCCAGATTACAGCAGGGAGATTGAAATACGTATCCAGGCATATGACGAGGTGACACTTACACACTCATTGCTGAATGGAAAATCCTCCGAGAGTCCAGGCAGTAACTTTCTCCCCGAGCGTGTGTTTGTTTCTGTCAAACACTGCCCCCTCCTCCTCCTCCTCCTCCTCCTCTTCGTCCCGCCAGGAGAGCTGCGACTAGCTTTGCCGTAAAAACAAGCGCTCACGTGAATAGTCCACTGTGGATACAACCATGAGAGAGAGCACAGTCCGAAAAGGGAAAAGAAAGAAGAAGGGAGGGAGTAAACAAAAAGGATAACCTCTTTAAAAAGGTCTTCTCCTTTTCAAGCCTAACAGAGTTTGTAAAGAGTTTCCTCTTCTTCCCATCCAGAGAGAATAAGGCTTTTCTAATGCTTCTCCTCTTTAAGTTGTCCCTTCCTTCCTGCTCTCAGGGAGAGAGAAAGTTAAACCCGGCTTTAGACAACTGGAATGTGACAGCAGGAGAGAGCGAGGGAGAGAGAACGAAGTGGTGAGGGGAGGGAGCGAGGGAGAGAAAGAGGGAGAAAGAGAGGCAGGAGCAGGGACATGTAGTGTCTACCTACACAGCCCACTGCTGTGTGAGTGAGCAGTCACAGAGAGGTAGAGAGGGAGGGAAGGAGGAGGGGAGGGGGCTATGAGTGTACGCATGAGTGTGTGTGAGAGAGAGAGGGAGGGAGGAAGGGAGGAAGGGAGGGAAAGAGTCAATGTGCAGCTCCAGGAAATGACCTGTGAATTTCATTCAGCTCAGATTGGTGATCTGGGACTGTGGAGTGTAAAGAGTCGGAGCACTGCTCCTCACGGCTGCATGTATACAGTCTGCATGACCCTATATAATGAGAGTTCAAAAATATAAATCTGTCCAAAGTGTTTAGACACAGTTTATAAAATGGTTCCTATTATGTCTAGTTAAATAAGGACTTTGTACTTTAATGTGAAATGGATAAAAGTATAGACATTTGTTATATATATTTATTTTGCATCGTGTGGATGTGGGTTACCACTTTGATTTCCTTCGAAGAACCAATCAGAATGTAGGACACAGATTTGGGGAGTTTGCCATTGTTTCCTTCATAACCATTATTGGAAGACATTTAGATGTTTGTACACAATGACATTGTCTCAGATTTTAAGTTTGCTTGAAGAATGTGCTTTTTCTTTGCTACCATTTTGATAGAAATAGGCAAAAATGATCCTTTATAATATACAAACGTTTCATATTTTTACCCTTTCCCATTTTCAAAAAACATACATTAATCCGTTTTTTTCAACACTTTTTTAATAACGAATCATTTAGATCCATGTTCGCTAGCTTGCTGTCTTATTCTTCTCTGCCTTTCTTGCCTTCTTGCTATATATCTTGGTACTATTTGGCTGTAAACATCATCATGAAGGTGTATTAAGTTTCAACATGTGCGTGTTTCCTTGGTGTCGTGCATCTGCTGTGAGAGATCAAAACCACACAGGGCGACTTGAATTGAACTATTGCATTGACTCAAATCAAAATGTGAAAAATAATTCATGTATACTACTAATAAATTAAACACAAATGGTGCTTTGGCTTAATGTCCTCTTGAAAAACCAATAAAAAGCTGCTAAAATGAAATGAGAGCGGCCTCTTGTGTTTTTATACATTGCCCCTGGCTACTGTTGTTGTTTATGACATGTCATTGTGGATAAAGCTGAAACTGTTTAATGAGGTGTGCACATTGACTCCTCTGCAAGCCTCTGAGACCTACAGTTACTCAGTTCTCTGCATGGATCCACAGAGACATTTAAATGTATCCTGCAGAACTATAATTCTAGCTCAAGACACCCTGGGAATTCTCCACTTGGTTCCCACCCCCTACACTGCCCCTCCACACACACACAAGCTAACTCTCCCCTGCCTCGCTTCCTCTCTCCCTCTGTCCTCGTCCACCGCAGGAGGAAAACTGAAACCAGCCACAGACTGGAAAGCATTAGTCTGCCCCCCTACACCCCCCACACACTCTACATACAGACGAAAACAAGAACGATGGATAACAAAAATGAGCCGAGAGTCGTTTTTGCCGTGAGCGCTGAGTGACACGACAACAGCAGTTTACGACTTTGTCAAGCCGACAAACTTGGCAGCGAGTCGTCATGCAGAGCTTTGCTTATTTTGCAGTTTTCAGACCAACAAAGAAGCAATTGCTCATTTGGGAAAACAGGCCAAGTAAAGAAACCACAGGCCGGGGGGGGGGAGATGTTTGTGTTTGTGTGTGTACAGAGTTTGTGCATTCAGTTTGTGCATGTATTGTATAATCTATTCATGCTTGCTTTATTGTGTGTATTTATGTTTGTACATGCGTATACATGTGTTTGTGTGCAGACATGTGACTGAGTGGATGTTAACTTGACTGCATGCTCCTATTATCCTGCAATTCTAAAGCGGACAAACAGCCTAAAGCCAAACGCAGAACATTCCTCCGCTCTGGAAAGCGCTTGATATGTTGGGGGCTGGAACAGTTACAGGGACATAAGTGGCTTTGACTAGCGGCAGCGGAGCGACAGACCCCAAAATGATCCTCAGGGAGGCCCTCTGCGTCCCACTCCCATACAGATCAGTGCTAATGACACATAAAGCCTCCACAGAAGTGCCACAGTGGTCAGGTAGAAGTGAGCGGTCAGTATTGAGCCAGGCAGACATTGATCATCCACAGTGTCATGAGACCGTCTGCACAATGGAGAGAAGAGAGTGGAGGAAAAGAAGGAAGGAAATCTAACAACTGAGTATTTCTGCAAGTCAGAAAATTACTGCAGGACATACTGTACATACAGACAGAACAAAAACATAATTTAACCATTCCTAATTATACATTTATCAATCCAATACTAGATCCAAACGAGCACATTTAGGATTCAAACAGTTTCCCTCAGTCAAAGCAGCAACACAAAAAGTACAACCCTTGCATTGAAAAGTAGTATTTGCAGAAGGAGTTGAGTATCACGATTACTCATTATGCTGAAAGGGGCCCCTTAACGTATCAAACTATCATACATTTGTATTATCAGCACTTGCACATCTATACTTAAGGAGAATGATACTCTCTGAATTGGGACATGTTCAACATTTCTTTTTTTTTAGCACGTGTCAAATTCTATAAAGTAGTAATGTTTTTATACAGTATTTCTTTTTTGCAATATGACTATACGTTTTAATAAATATAGTGGACTAAATAGTCGTTTTCTCTGAATGTAAAGGAATAAAAGCAGAACGTAGCATTAAATATAAAAACAATATCTTCTACTTTACTTGAGGAAATGTACTCAGTTCCGCTGCACCACTCCATCTCCTTGTTTCAACCATTATACAAACTTGATAGAGTGTAATCTCTGCAGAGGTTTATCGTACAGGTGATGATGCACATGTTGACATTTGTACACAGAGCCTCTGAGGTTAGACTGGAGTTAATCAGAATGGAGTTAATCACACTCAGCGGCCCTGAGTTGGCTCTGATCCAACAGTATCACGCTGCAGTCACCTGTGTTATCTGTCTGTATCAGTAAAGCTGTCTGCTGCCGCTTCCCCATGTTTACTAAGCAGGCTGTAGATAGTGGAATCAAAGTGTCTGGCTGGCAAACAATCCAGTTTTCATGTCCAAGTGACTCTTTAAAGGTTTTGTACCATAACGCAACACATAGTGAATCGCAATGGATACAAAAGACTGCAGCACAGGCAGGGGGGAGCAAACGAGAACACTTTTTTAACTCACATTAGTCATGCGTATGTAACAAGATACAAGGATTTGTGGACTTTTTTTATACTAACAGGCAAAATTATGAATAAAGTGTCTCAATAAGAAATTACAACACATGTGTTTTACTGTGATTTAGAATGTTTTTACAGTGAGGAATTTAGTTTTTGCTTAAGTCTGAACCGTTCAAATTATAGACAATTTATAAGCACCACACCAGAAACTATAATGAGTCCTTTTGGTTAGAGTGCATGGTTTCTTTCCCCTCATTTTGTGTTTAACGAAAAATAACAACATTCCAACTCTCGCTTATTCTTTTTGTATGCTTTTAAGAAATTGAAGTCTTTAATCTTTAGTCCATAAGTGGCTGATAAACTTTTTCTTTGAACAGATTTAGATACATTTGAACTTTATTATATCAAATAAAGCACTGATTAAAGGATTACATTCTGTTTTAAATAACTGAATGATCTATTTTGGTAAGAACAATGTTTTACAGCAGCAGCTAGGCTGTGTTACATACAGCTATATTAGGGCACTGCCAGCATTAAAAACCATGTGTGATGGGCACTGAGCAACTTGGGAAGCTTTTAGCAGTCTATTAGATTGCTTAAAGGCACTATGAAATAATATCTGCGTAACTAAATCAATCCCAATGAGCAAACTCATATT
>NW_011349462.1:0-15003 GCF_000735185.1 Notothenia coriiceps | reverse complement strand
CCCCCCCCCCCGATAGTCAGGGACAGGAACCAGTCTACTTCCAGCTCTAACCTCGAGGCTATCGCCGTCTGCGCGGTCGGAAATAGTGGACAGAAAGTAGACAGAAGGAAAACAAGGAAGACAGATGAGATGAAAGGCAGAGGGCTTGCAGGTTGGGAGGGGGACATGGACAAAGAAAAGGAGAACATTGAAGGGGACAGGGTAAGCCAGCAGAAACCAAGCCAGCATAAGCCAAAAATGTGCAAAAGATAAGAGAGCAACAAAGGGGAACAAGTTGGGGAAGCTGTGAGAACTCAAAAAGGGAATTAAACACCTTGTCCATTTGGTTTAAAAGGCGTTGTAATCTGATTAACCATCTTACATACTTTCCCTCAGGGCCACTGACCACAATGCCTGCGTATTAAACCAGATTTGTAATGTATGACCACACCGCGGATAGCCAAATGTGTTTGAAGGAGAGAAACTGGCTGGATTAAAAGTGATTTAACCACATGTTTCAACCACTTTTACAGTATGTGTTTGCTCCACTGTGTGTGTGTGTGTGTGTGTGTGTGTGTGTGTGTGTGTGTGTGTGTGTGTGTGTGTGTGTGTGTGTGTGTGTGTGTGTGTGTGTGTGTGTGTGTGTGTGTGTGTGTGTGTGTGTGTGTGTGTGTGTGTGGTGCTACATGTTGCTTGTGAGCAGAGAGCAGCTAATGTGAGTGGAAGGGACCCGGTGCTGGGCCAGACATCAGCTGACTGAACATGCTGGCAGAGCACAACCTCTGTCAGCAAATCACCACGGCAACAGTGTGTTCCCGCCAAAATAACTCCCTCCATGTTAGTCCGGCTCCAAAGAGACCACACCCTGCTTCAGCTTCCAGTTACTTTAGAGACTTTAGAGATGATGTTATACTCTACCAATCTAACTTTATGCCTTTTATGGGCATTGGATGAAAACCATTAACACAATTAACGCAACGCACCGACACACACGGGTCAGCTGAGGTCACATGCTCGGTGCTTTCTTGCAGCGGTGTTCCTGAGAGTGCCAGCTGCGGCTGTTATTCCAGGTTTTCTGCAGAGTCAGGTTGGTGTTACGAGGGTCCGTTCAGAGGGGCCACTTCATTCCTTTCTGCTTGCCTCTCCACTCATCGATATCAGACACACCACGGATCACACTTGGGTCAAAGACTTCTCTTAAAAACACCTTTCCCTGGCTCTTGGTTCGTTTTACTCTAATAAAACACCCACTAGGGAAGAGATGAAGGAGAGTCTGACGTAACCCCTGAAGTATTTTAGGGTTAAGTAACTCAATTTTCCTAGGATTGACAGTCTACTTTATACAATTCCATTTGGCCCTTTGTTATACACAACACCTCATCTGGCTGAACACTCAGGTGAGAACACACTCAAGGAATTATTATTTCTCAAACTAACAAGCTTCAACATATTACAGCAAACATAATTGACAAAGCTGGCATCAAGACAGAAGAAATATACTTTGTTCAGTCACAGACTCAAAGGAGCCACATCAGCACTCACATGCTCTCTTCTGCACTTTTTTAAACTGTTGTTTCCGGAGAGCTTCATCAAGTTGACAATAAAATCACAAGTTGATGATCAGTCGTGCGTAATCACATCAATCAGCGCTGACAACGTTAAATTAAAGCTTGCCAAGAAACATAGTAACAAGTATGAAGGAATAACCAGCCATACCTGCAACTGTGCTTTAGAATGGAAACAAAAGTTTGAGTGTTTTGTTTGGGTTTCTTAAATCACACTTATTATCAAAAGAAGCTCTCTGGAGTCAAGGGACAGAACAAATAGGAAACTCCTGAGTGAAATAAATAAATAAGTGAATCATACATCATTTGGTAACCGTGTTTTCTTTGATTTGAGAAATGTGAATAACCTTAGAATAAGCTGTCGTTTTTAGGAAGTTAAATCAAATACAATCTTATAAACCCTGAACATTTGTATTCATGCATGAATCAAGAGTTTATTTACATTTAATTAGTTAAAATTACATTTATTTTAGTTTGTTTTATAGATCAGTTGATGTCAAAGATAAACAGGGAAAACAGGGGATAGCGAAAGGGCAAAGCAAAGGTTTTCTTTACATGTGTTTCAGAATATACTTCCTAATGAACTAAATACATCTATGAGTATATATATGAATCGATATAATTTTCTGGTTGCAAACCTGCATGTGTATTACATGATAGATACAATAAAATGTGTTAATTTGCTTCAGTGTCCACAGTCTAATCACATGTGTTTTCCTTCAGCCCTGCAGCTCTAGGGTTAGATATAAAGGAGAACGGCCCACAGCAGCAGTTTCTGCCTGTACGGGCTGCAGTTCCACACAACCGGGCCAAAACAAACATCTTCCCACAGTCTCCTCTGCTGACATGACTGTGTGCAGGGGAGCCGGAGGAGTGTGTGGCTTGCAGCGGCCACATGTGCACCTCAAGTATCTTTGTGCATGTGTGTGTATGTGTCTGTGTGTTTGTCTGCATTTGCCTAAAGCTTGTGAATTACATATTTATCTTCCCCTGTGACATCTAAATCAGCTCCCCCCTGAGCCACATGTAGCTCCAGAGCCTCCACCACTCGGATTGTGTCCATTAAAAACCCCAGCAGCTCCTTCACTGACCACACCTCTTTCAGTCCCTGCAGTTAGCAGCTCCTGCACTAAGTGGTGAAAGCATAACATGGACATTTAATTACAGTAAGTCCTGCTGGACAATAGAGGAAAACCCACTTGTGTTACTTTAGAACATTTCAAAAAGTGACTTTCGGCAACTTGTAATGTTATAGTATCAGCATATTTATGTTTTATGAACTTAAGTAAGAGTTTTGTGTGGATATTGAAACCAGGAAAACCAAAAAGGCTCAGAATTATTAGCAAAGTCGCCATCTTAAATGTGTTAAAAGTGAATATTTTCCTCCTTTTCTAAAAGACCTATGAGTCTGTTATTAAAAAACATATCACCGGTGTTTTGTTTTATTTACAAGGCTTACATAGATACAAAACATCCCTGAAGTCTCAGGAATACATATAGGGTTCACAAGATAATATAAAAAAATATATTTTTGTAATTTATGTACAATTTGTCCTGTCATCAACTTTTAAGCTTTAAAGAGGGCAATTTATTTCTAAAATGTGAACATCCCTACTTCGCTGATGAGTTAGAAAGTAAAACATCTGCTGCATAAATTCGTTTTTACATCCGGTCCAAAAGCCACAAAGGTGGAAGTCATAGTGGAAGAAAACACATTTAGGATGACAATGGACTGATTTTCATTAGGATTTGTTTAGTCATCTTGAGGTTTCAAAATACCCCCAGGTTGGAAATGCCTGAGTTGCCTCATCCAGTAAGCCCCACCCCCTCCAAACCCAGACCCCATGTTAACCAGTTGCTAAGTGCCGCAATTAATCCATTTCCTCTTCAGAAATTAGACCTGTTCATTAGGCTTTCCATAACCTCGTATCCCCCCTGAAAGTCTGCTCTGCATGGTTCACGAGCGGCTGTGTGGCTCGTTCAGGGTGATCCATTACACCACACTGAACACTCTGGAGGGGGAGCCATGGAGGGGAGTTTAAGAGAGAGGCCTTGATATAAAGTCTGAAGCTTTTATACTTCTCCAGGGAGGAAAAGAACGCAGCCAGGAGAGAACGACTATTTCTCAGATTTGATCGGCGTGAACCAATCAATCACATAATGTGGAATGAAGTTAACGCTGTTGTTCAAAGACAGACAAACAGAAGCCTCAGGCTGTGTCTCTGCTCTGACAACGCAGAGGAAGGATGATGCAGTTGGGCTGCAGAGGTCTGGTTGAGCAAGCTGTATAAATAGGACCAAGACAAGCTTACACTACATGCATCCAGAACTTGACTTAACATACAGATGGATTCATTTTCATTCCTGCTGCTTCAAAAGCTGGAGGTCAAACCCCGACAAAGTAACTATCACAGCATTACAAGAAAGAAACTTCAAAGGGACCGTAGTGGAAACTTGATTTTTGAAGAAAGTGCCCCGAGCAGACTCATTCATCAATCTCCAGCAGTTGCACCGAGAGTAAATGTTTCTAAGTTAAGGCTATTCATAATTTGCAAGACAGAACTCAATGCTATAAGACTTCATCTTCAATCATCAATATTTACAGCAGTGATCGGACTCCTGAAGTACTTTTTTTTCACAAACAAACCATCGGGACTTTCTCCAGGGGGAGAGGATGTAAATGGAGCCTGACAGTGGCGGCTGTGCGGAGTGTGTGTGATCTGCAGAGAGACTAATGGCTGGTTCCGGCCCATTTGCTGCTGTGTTATTGCTCAGGAGCGAGTCCACCCCTGGGGCTGTGTGAGGAAGAAGCTGGAGCTCGGATGGTTGATGGCTTTATAAATCACAGCCAAGCCAAGGCCGATTTCCAGTCCATAATGTGAATCAAACATGTACTCTAACCCAAACATCAACCGAGGCACACATACACTCATAAAACACTGTTACTTAACTTTTGGCAGGCCCCTAAAAGTATAGCACTAAAACGGGGACAGTGAAAAGTTTAAGTGGGTTAAGGCAGAGTGGTTGATCCTAACCTATTTAGTTGTATAGAAATTCATAAACACACATTCAAGCTGTTTTTGAAAAAAAAAAAAATATTGCTCTCAAATTCCTCTACAAGATAATTAGTCCATAAATCTTGTGCTATCGGTAAGTACTACTTTTTTAGTTGTCAAAAAACATTGCACATGCATACAAATCCACACAGAAATGCAACCAATCATGTGCAGACAGACTTCCTCCGTCCCCTACTCCGACATAAATGGGGTCAATCCTACACACACTCGACCACCAATGAAAGAAGATCCCCCAAAATTACCTCTCTGCTGGAGCCTGGAGCTACCAGTGACTTCATGTCTACAGCAGCTAGAATGATTTACTCACGTTCAGCCCTCTCCACTCCCACCGCAACGCAGAAAGCCCATCTCTGTAGCCCCTCACAGCGCCCTGTTGAACATTTACACCATCCCACATCCTACATACCTAACACATTTACCAACTTGGCACCAGAGCTGTCGGGAGAGCACGTTGCGTTATCAGTGACAGATAAGGGAGGTCAGGCAGAGTCAAAGACTCCTTAAACACAGCTGAGCAGTCAGTGTGCTGAGATAAAGGATGGACGACAGACATCTGACAAACACAGCGTCTGGAGACAATGGAGTCAGGGTGGAGGGTCTTCAAAACGACAATAAATAAGCCATAAAGTGTGATCAGAACTTGAGCATTTTAATTCAGCCCATGTGTTAATTCAAGCATTGAAAAGAGCTATAGAAAGACAGCAGAAAATGCAATTCACACACAGGATTTGATTAATGAACAGTCCCATAAGCAACATTTTCAGGCCCAGTGGGAACAGACAAATATCTTACCAAATCCAAGCCTTAAAATCAGATCCCATAAATCACATTGTAATGCCAGGCGTAACATTTGTACTCGTTTGGATCTGGACCTGTGTGCTGGCAATTTTGGTGGGAATGAAAGGCTCCAGGCCACGGTGCTGATTGATCAATTCCTGGTGCAGAAGATGTCTGTATAGCAAGTATGTGTGTGTGTGTGTGTGTGTGTGTGTGTGTGTGTGTGTGTGTGTGTGTGTGTGTGTGTGTGTGTGTGTGTGTGTGTGTGTGTGGTTAATGAATTACAGCCTTGACAGATCAGGATTAGCCCAGGGGCGGGGAACAGATAAAAAGGAAGACCATCATTCTCCCTGTACCACACAGACAAAAAGCTCAAAACAGAATTTATGACGCCAAAGTTGTTTTTCTTCTCAAAACTTTGGAGGGTGAAAATAAGTTTAGAGACTTTGAAGCTCCCTCTAATTAAATAAAGTGCTTCGGCTGTCTAAAAACAAGAACTCATGTATTGTCTGCAAAGTGATTATGGTTCCCTCTCCCTAAATCCATGCTTATGCCAAAGCACATACACCAGATTAATAATAGTAATAGCTACGACACAATGTTTTTACTAAGGCTACCATGAAAGGGTTAGTGGGGTCCTATATTAATATTTACTGTCCACTGGTAGACAAATATTTATAAGTTTGCACCCAATAGCATCATATTCATACCTAGAGATATACCTCTTCTCTGAGCAAAACAGGGCCTATTTCAGAGCAAGTCCGTCTGAAAAACAAAGCTATACGTCATAGACAGGACTGAAGTCAAGCTGATCAGTGGGTGGACATCGCCCCCTGGTGGTAGGAAAGTGAAGCCCTCAGTAAAGGTGTTTGGGACTCACCACAGGTGTAGATGACGTTCAGGTACTTCCTGGTGCCGGAGTAACAGGGGTCTCCAAAGTCTCTGCTGGAGGCTCGGACCAGACAGCTCTTCCTTCCCTGGCAGCGGGAGGTCAGAACCTGCAGAGCCACAGACGACTGGCAGTCTGACGGGAAGAGGGAGAACAGGAAGTGATGCATTATTTTTAAGACATCCATACTGATGGAAGGTAATACAGTTGACCTAGTTGTAAAATCCTTCTTTTGTGAAATCATGTTTTCTAGGAAGGTTAATATTAAACACTGTCATTTGGTGCTAATTACGGTCTACTGCGCTATTAGACACACATAGAGAAACATGTGTGTTTGTGAGGACCAGACAGAGTAATGGATGTGTCTCTCATACATCATCGCACAAGCACCTGCCAGCTCCCCTTTGTTCTGCAGCTCTCATCCTCTGTCCGGACAGATGAGGCTCTTCTGTTTCCTTTTTCCACTCTCACTTCCTTCCTCTCCCACATTAATAACGGGACTTCAGAGGAGGATATGCTGAACCGCTGTGCTCGTACTTGAGATATTGAGATAAAGATATTCACTTCATCATTGTATAAAATAAAGAAGAAAGTAACAAGACCTTTTGAGAAGCTGGAACCAGCAATGTTGTGACACTAATGATTGATAAAAGGTTTTAAAAAGCAATTGGTTAAAAAAAGTTTAGTGTTATTGTGTTTTTTATAGTGAGCGTTACAAAGCGAAAGTGTTTCCAGAGACACAAGACACGTAATTCTTGTAACTAAACTTCAACACTAACTACTAAAATCTGTATTTTTTATTCCACCTCGTGAACTTTAGTGACTCTCGTAACTGAGGAGCGCTAATAAAGTGGGGAGAACCTCCCGCTGAGTCCTGTGGGAATGTGGATGGGCCGCGGTTCCACACGGATGCCACTCACAGGCCCCCACGGCCCATCTAACCCCTAAAAACAACACAAGGAGACGAGCCTTTGAAAGTGGACACTGGTCTCTCGCACCGTCTGCCCCGGTGGGCCCCAGAGAGAGAGACAGAGATCAGACAGGTAGAGGGACCCGGCTGGTTAAGGGTTTCCTCACATAAGGGCCACAATGAATTATGGGTACAGGTCAAAGGGCAAATGGAAGCGAAAGAGGGCAAGCCAGTGGTCATGCACAGTATCAACATTGGGAATTCATTGACTTTTAAGAATCATAATCAAACCACCACGCTTTATTTCCGTCAAAACCAGATCAAAGCTTCTCAAGAATGTGAACCTGAATCAACGTCTGTCCACTCGGACGCGGTTCGAAGGGGCAACCGGACACTCCCCAGCTGGAGCCGACACACTGGAATTCCCAACCAGGATGCAATTTGTAGGGAATCCTGTGGGAACCAGTGAGTGTAACTGGATCACCAGTCAGAGACACGGCAAAGGTTAGACAGTTCCCAGTGTCACTTTAAACACAACCGGTTGGATTCACGGATATCGAACTTAAAAGTCTTCAGTGATTTGAGGAAACTTCCGTAATGCTGCTGGCACTTTGATGGATGTGACGCCGGGGAACTGTATTCCCTGGTGCTTTGTACGTGCCCCGCTGCACGTCTCAGAAAGTCTCCAAAGAACTGAATGCAGCTGTTCTTTTATACACCTCTCCCCACGCAGACACACCCCTCATAGTGCTTTAGTTCAGTAGAAACGAGTCAAATACGTGCCTTCATCCATTTCCACCATAGAGGAATATGTGGAACAACTGTACAAGAGATGTTTATAGCAAATGTATCCAGGGTTACTATCCCACTTAGCTGAGCATCCTCCCGAAAAAACAAACAAATTTATGTCACTGTCATATATGAGAAACCTCAATTCCTCACAGGAACCAGCAAAAGCTTGGCATTTTTTGTTTTCTTAAGAAATGAATGAAATGATTTTAATCACTGCAGCTCTGACTCAGATACAACTCAGACAGAGGCATCCCGACAAGAAATCAATTCATGCCATTTAGACAAGTTTCATGACAAAGATATATCAGATATTTGACTTAAAAAGATGTAGCCTCATTTATCTATTATCGTTCTCAACCATTAACTTTGTGTCTATGACTTGTACAGATGTGTTTGTGCGTGTGTATCTCTGTATGTAAGTATCTATATCAGTGATTATGTGCCAATGCTGCAGCACAATGATGAGCTTTAATCTCCCTCTTTTTTTCTCTTCATACTGGACTTGTTTGAGCTGGTGTGCCACGCTGAAAAACTTCCTCTCTGACAGGCAGTCCTCTGACAGACAGCCCCCCCCCCTCCATTAGCTTCAGCTTTGAGTCCCTAACTGGGTGATTAGTTGAGCAGGGGGCCCGCGGAGGATCTGGTGGGGGTCTCTGGGATAGATAAAGACTTCTAGAGACAAGAGGAGGAGACACACACGTGTATTTATTCTTTGTCCACCCGTTCACACACACACACACACACACACACACACACACACACACACACACACACACACATTTCTCTGCAGTTTAAAAGAGCATTCCTCAGGGTCTGACCTCCTCTGGCTCTCATTAGCGACTTTAATACAGACAGACAAGCATACAGTCTTCTCTCTCACACACACAGAGCATGAATAACCCCTCATACCTCTAACCTTTGCCCCCCAACCACCTCAGAGCCTGTGCTGCCACCCTCTTTCCTCCATGCGGCCAACAAGGACCGGCCTATGGTTCAGAAGAGAAGGTCCACAGTCAGAAGAAGCAGTGACTGATGGAAAGGGAGGAGCTTTATTGACAAACACACACTTATTCTCCCTCATATCTGATCACAGAAAACGAAACAAGACAAAAAGCGAAAAACCTTCCTTTAAATGACCCGTGGTTGATCGCCCACAGCTTGTCAAAAGTCACTGACACCTGCTAAATCTGAGCACTTCTAGATTGTGAAATCCTCCGCTTATGTCTTCTATCCATCTTGCATGTTTTGATGTGTGTGTGTTGATATGCTGCCCCGTACCAGCAGCCCCACTTGGCTGCTCAGCTCACTTTGTCACATCAGTCATCCGTTATACATCCATCTTGCGTGAAAACATAGTCAAAATTGGCTCGTGTCCGGTTTCCACAGAATTGTTCTTGCATAATATTATCATTTCATAAGGCAACAGCGTGACAATAACATCTTCAAAAAGTAGCTCTTGTGACCAACAAAAACACCACTGAGCACATCCAGACACACAACCCCCCCCGACACACCTGCAAACACATAAACACAGACACACACAGCAACCTTTCCCAGAAATCTCCCTCAGCTACACTTCATAACAATCCTCCAGGTTTTCCACCCCCGCACACCTTCCCTGGAATTTCCAA
Source organism: Notothenia coriiceps (assembly GCF_000735185.1). NCBI lineage: Eukaryota > Metazoa > Chordata > Actinopteri > Perciformes > Nototheniidae > Notothenia > Notothenia coriiceps. Next base: position 5,383 of record NW_011349462.1, on the reverse strand, counting down.
GACAATGGGAGGACAAAAAAAAGCACTCGCTCTGACTCACCTGAGAAACGTATCATTTGATAGGTGGGCTTAAGTGACTGTTGTGGGATTACAAGTCTTTCTTTGAGAGAAAAGTGACTCTAACATGTTGTGATAGGGCTAACAGATCTGCACACTGCAGTGATTTCTGTGAATGCCATTAATGAACTTGAGACGGCTCTCCCACACACACATTTACTATGAAAGTAGTATTTGCTCCAGCAGGATTTAATTTCACTGTGACACAGTGAAGTGAAGGGTCAGAGCATGTTCATACTTAGTGTCCAGCACAACACACATACAAATACTATTTTCAGCTGTGTTTGTAAGCTGATAGCAAGCTATTTTTCAATCAGAGTCACTTATGTGTTATACATGAGAACATGTTGCTTCATATATTTAAACATCAGATCTGAATTCCAAGTGACGTTATGCCTTAAACCTTGCATGAACCTGTTATCCTGAAAAACACTGATGTTCTTGGTAGCTGTAATACAAACATCAGGTATGTTGTTCTGGAGAAGTTCAGTAAAAAAGTTGGCATTAAAGAATTGACTGACTGAAATCCTCTTCTACTTTAGCTGGACTATAGGACAGGTTGAAACCACACATAACCGAATTGTATCTAATCTAGTCGAAAACACACCAACATCCTGCTACTTATCTGTTCTGTTTGCATCAAAGTTAGAGAGAACGCAGATAGGGTTACAGGGAAGCGGACTGCACCCTAACAACTGGAACAGACTTCTTAAAGCCAAGTGTTACATCTGACCAGCAGCTGCGCCTGTTGGGCTTTTAAAAGCTGCTGTGATCACATGAGACACCAGCCATCTCGTGCCTCAGTTTCAAACATTAGCTGTGTCTAAAGGAAACCCAAAAGTGAAAGCGCAGTGGCCATAAAAAAAAGAAGAAGAACAGAAGCGGTCTGAGACCCTGGATGCCAAGCATGGGGGGGCTATTTAGATGTCAGGAGGTGTGTGTGATGGTAATGGGGCAGATGAGAGAGGAGGGCTGAAGCAGGCCCCTTTGCTTTGAGGATTCTCCATCACCGCCAAGACCTGTCCAACTCCACCACTCCCACCCCACCCCAAAATCCAAGGAGCAGACGACATCAAAGAGGTCTTACTTCTGTGCGCACATGCCTGCGTATGCACTTGTTTTGTCTGTTATACTTTTCAAGGGCTTTGGATTCAACACGCAACCGGATAGTGGCTCTCTTCAACTCTCTATGGTGGAGAATTGCAGAATTCACAAGCTATAAAAGATTTGCACAGTAAAAACCTCCTCCAAAAGATACTTTCTTTTCAATTAATGTCGAAAAGCCCAACTCTATTTGTCAGGTAGCTTCTGTTTAACTGCAACCCTAGTCTTTGGCTGAAACAGAACTTGTAGATGTCAGGAAAATGCTTGAAGGGATATCAGAAAATAAATCGTCTATAATGATTTCCTGATGCTACTCGCTGTAATGTCTTTCTAACATTAAGCATATTTCACTGGGCAGGTGCAGCCACCTCAGGCAGAAGAGAGTTTGCCAGAGTGGTGCGGTTTAGGAAGATTACTACAACCAACTTTTTTGGCGCAATCAAACACTCATGTTAGGAGACATACAATCAAAATAGGTTCAAAACAAAGTTACGCATAATGAAACCGTCAAGCCCAAAATTATTCTATCCACAAATACACACTCACGCATGCGAGGCCGCACACAAACTTTGACGGGCGGGAAAAAAAAAGGGAAGACAATTTAAAAAGTAATCAACGGTGTGTGTCTGAACTGTCACTCAAGACACCCTCGCTTCCTGATCCTGGTGACACGGGAGCCACATCAAAGAGGAGGCTGACAGGGGAAATCCCACCAGGGCTCCAGTAGACTGTCTGGAACAGCCTGAGGAGGTGTTAGTGGGAGTGTGTATGCATGTGTGTGGGATAGAGAGATAGAGAAACACGCTGTAATAGAAGGGCATTCGGAGTACGCAGACCTCTGCCAACGCTGTTTTTGTAAGTGAAAAATAAAGCACTTAATGCAGAATACACTGGTAAATATAAAGAGGTTATTTGGCACAACTTCCTTCTTCCATGAAAATAGGGCCAGTTGTTTCTCTGTACTTCTGCTGACAGACATACAAACAAACAAAAAACCCTCTTTGGCAGAGTTGATAACAACAAGGCGTTTGTGTACATGTGAGTTCCTGTAAACACACACAAGGTTAACATGAGACTTGACAGTAAGCACAACTTCTCCTCTGCTCTAATCTGGCCTTTGTACAACTGTAACAGTAGTCCATTTCCCATCAATGCTTGGAGAACTCGGCTACTGTATTTAATCCTGAGTCTGAAACCAGATCTCAGGCCAGCCCTTACTCACCTACCTGTCGCACATTCCTGGTCCACCTGCAAGTGGAGGACCGGCTGAGGTTGCTTCAAAGCAGTCCTCAATGCTCATATAGAATACACACAAAGACACATCCACACAATGCCTTTCTTTATATCTGTCTCTGATTACCCGGTGACTGACGCCCGTGTCAGACTTTCGACCCTTTGTGTCACCTCTGTCATACACACACAAACACACACTTCAGGGCAAGTTCCTGGTGCATTGTTGGAATTGAGAATCCCAAAGAATGAGATTTAGACTTCCTTCACAACTAAAAACACACCTTTTTTCAAGCACACATCAGTTAACTTATACCTGCTCAGGCTACTTATTTACAACATCAGTGTTCACTTCCCTCTACACATTAACGAAACAAAAGGTGGAAGCCAAATAAATGAGCCGGCCAGCAGAGGCCAGGGCCACCATGGTAGCTACGGTTATGCTAATACTTGTCATGGATCCAAGCTTAGAGTCATTAACATTCCCCTAAACAAGGGCGAGGGTACATCTGGATATCCCAAGTAATCACACATGTGCGCACACACACACATACTTCGAGGGAACTCAATACTGTCCCTTTTCTGCGGGCCAAACTCTGCGCTTTAGATGACAGAGACACCTGATCTACATTCCAGCCCATTTCCCCTGGCAATGTGTGTGTGCATGTTTGTGTGTGTCTACGAGTTTAAGTGGTGGTTTTATATATCTTAGTTTGCTTTTATAACAAGATGGAGAAATTCCAAATAGTGATATGTTTGTAAAAGTAAAAATTATCAATGAGTAATCGAAGTGGGAAAGAGTAAACCGTTGACATCCAGGACGGGTGTGGCGGGCAAGTGTTTGCTCAAGAGCCCCTGTGGCTGAGAAACTGTAGAGGAAATTATCAAATCTGTCAAACCACAACAGCATCTCGAGGCAAAGAAATCAAGTTAAAGAAATTCATGAAGCCAGGAGTTATGAGGCTGCCAGCGTTTGTGTGGTTTGTAGGTACTCGAGCCCTGACGAGTAAAACTCATCAATTAAAACATTTCATTTTCCATCTGCTGGATGCATAATAACGCCTGGTATGCTACTCCTCCTGAATCATTAATATGTATAAGTACATTAGCAAGACAAGACCTTTTAACAGCATGCAAACGCAAGCAGACTCGATTTGCATTCCCCGCTTGTGTCTTCAAGTAAGAAAATCTCATTCGTCCTGACCTCACTCTGACCCAAAGACCAATGCTAGGAATAGAGTGAATCATAATAACAAAGTCAAACAGTATTGGTGTTAATATGATTATCACCTCTTCCCAGACCTCTAAGCATAAGGTCACTACAAAACATCAGCCTGGGACCTGATAGGAATACAGTAAAAGGAATTAACTTTGTGAAGAGGTAACTGTAGCCTAAAGCAATACCATGACTGCCATAAACTACATTTAATGAAGCCCAAGTGATGTTAAACTTGACTTGGATTTATTTACACGCACATGGATAAATACAGTATGTGTTGGAAGTATTTGTGCAGTTTTATTCAGTGAGAAATCCAATAAATCAAAAAGCTATTTAGTCACTACTTAGTCTGAGGTCATTAGGATAACGATTTGTAATTTGAAGTATTAGTGTGTTACCTTTTTGAAAATAAATTAAAGGGGACCTATCATGCAAAATGCACTTTTTTATGTCTTTTATACATAAATATGTGTCCCCGCCCCGGCAGTGTTGTAGTCAAGTCACCACTCTTCGAGTCTGAGTCCAAGTCACCAAGGGAGAGTCGTAGTCGAGTCCGAGTCAAAGTCTGAGTCACCCAAGGAGTGTCCGAGTCGAGTCCGAGTCCGAGTCACCATTACCTGTGTTCGAGTCCGAGTCCAAGTCCGGGTCACCTAAGAAGAGTCCAAGTCAAGTCCGAGTCACAAGTCTTCATGTATTAATCTTCGTGGATATATGTGTTGAAATGTAGCTGCTCCACTACATTGCTTTTATCCTGTCATGTTATACTAATCTGACTATTGAACTGCTGTGAAGCGAGTTTGGCTACAATTCTTGTAATAGGTGCTATACAAATATAAAGCTTGGATTCAAGTCCGAGTCCAAGTCAACGTACGCGAGAATTCACGAGTCCGAGTCCAAGTCATCGTGCACGAGAATTCACGAGTCCAAGTCCGAGTCGTGTCAATCAGTGCGCGAGTCAGATTCGAGTCACGAGTCCCGAAAATCGACACTCGAGTCCGAGTCCAGGACTCGAGTACTCCATCTCTGGTCCCCGGCATGTCAGGGAACTCACAAAGTGTCAGAAAATAAAACCCTCTCTCTTTTCCTCCGTGCGCAAATCTCTGAAACACAGGGCTACAACGAGATTATCTAGATTTGCCATCCGATATGATGTTATTTACGTCATATCGGATGTCACCCACGAGGTGGTCCCACGTGGATCAGAATCAATGCCCGATGTGTTTTGGACGTAATATGGCCTTTATTTACATTAGCAAGCATCGCTAACACTCAGAGCTAACCAGTACTGCAGAGAGCATGTGTGTGAAGAAGCAGGAAATAAAAAGGAACTCACCTTGTGGTATAACCGGCAAGAGAGAAAGCCTTTGAGCTCCATACTGTTTCAGAAATAATCCTTGATAACCCATGATATGGCGTTTCATCACGGCAGTATTTAGTTTAGACAGTAGCTGCCGGGTCCCGCATGAGCTCAGCCCCTCCTTTTTTTGTTTATGAATTTTTTTTTTTTTTAAAGCTTTATCCCAAAATCAGCACTTTAGTAACAGGAAGTGAAATAGAGGGATATGAGGCATGGCTAGAATGGGTGATCTGTTTGGTATTTTGAGCAAAACACTTCATAGACATGTTTTTTATATATTTTCATATATCTGAGACCTATGCTATTGCCTAAAAATAGCATGATAGGTGACCTTTAACAAAAAAAAGTACCAAAATAAATCAAATAAATAATAAATAAAGAAGTTAAATAAAAACATTTATAAAAAATAAATTAAA
>NW_011349461.1:8551-16470 GCF_000735185.1 Notothenia coriiceps | reverse complement strand
TTACTATCGGGGTCTCAGACTCTGTTGCACCATGGGAAACAAGTTTGAAGTATACTGAGGCCTTCAGGGCAATTTTTAGTAAGCTGAATATCAGTTTCTTGGAGACTAACGGCCCGTCCACACAGCAGCTTTTAAAAAAATCTTGAAAAATCTTGATGCTGGGTTTGTCTGAAAGCTTGGGTTTTTTTTGCGAGCAACGCGACCAACAACCAATCACATGAATCTCCCGCCCCGGACATACAAAGCAATAGCAATGTTAAAACGAAGTAAACTGGATATAAACTCTCCAAACAGGCGAAACCTACCAGTTTCACCCACTGTCTCGGCCACCTCCCTCCATGCCTGGTTCCTCCGGTTTGTATCTCGGTAAATAGTTCTGTTCGTAAAGAACCGGGTGATTTGCTACCGTAATTTCTCGTTTGGAATATGAGGAAATGAACTGCGGTCTGGCTCTCCCAGCTTGCACGCGGTTTGATTGGCTAGCGCTTGCACTGGCGGGATTTGCATAACGGGATTGATTGGCTGATGCCAGCTTCGAAAGCATCGGGAGCATCAAAAGTTGAACATTGCTCAACCTTTGATGCTCACGATGCTTGCAAAGCCATGCTCCGCTCCCCACAATGCAGTTCGGCAAAGATTAAAAATCTTCTATGTCACCCCATTCAAGTGAATGGGCGAAGCTTTGAAAGATTTTTTTCATGCCTGTGTGTGGACGGGCCGTTTGTGTAAAACTGCATTGGAATGAATCTGATTCTGATTCTGAGTGAAATGTCACATTATATTTTGGACACTTTTTGGTGGATCTGTAGTCTCAACACGTACTTGTTTGGTGAACAAAAGGTCTGGTCTCACTTCCTGTCTCACCTCCACAGAGTCCTGTCTGTCTGTTTTGGGGGGGGGCAGCACCAGAGTCAGCACGCCCTCCTCCTCCTCCTCCAGGTCGCTGTCTCCCTCCTCAGAGAAGTCCCGCCTCCTCCTGGCTCCGCCCCTTGCCTCCCCCTCCTCCCCCTCCCCCGCGTAAGAGGAGGAGCTTGAGAGGCGGGGCAAGAGGGCGGGGCTACATGGGTAGGCCACGCCCCCATCGTCCACTCCGGCGAAACAGAGCTCTTCGCTGTGCGACGGCGAACTGATGCTGTCGATGCCGCTGTCCCGATTGGCCAGTTTTCCCTCTGTCTGTGAGGAGGGGAGGGACAAGCGCTCTGAGGGGAGCTCTGATTGGTCGAGCTGAGCCGGCTGTTGCTCCCTCATCTCCACGGCAACCACGTCGTCCTCCAGGTGTTTCTCCGAGGCGCTGTAACCCGACTCCATGGAGAGACGCTTCTGATGGACGTCCTCACGACACGCCGCCGCCAACTCTTCATCGTCGTCATCGTCGTCTTCATCGTGCAGGTCGGCGTCTCCCTCCTCCTCCTCTTCTTCAGCCTCTCCCCCCAGTGTGATGTCATCGTGACCTTTGACCTCAGAGGGCGGTTCCTCTTCAGGTGGGGGCGGGGCCGCAGGTGAGGAGGACGGTGGTGATGGAGGACGTGAGGAAGAGGAGGAGGAGGTGTCCGGCAGGCGGGGACACAGAGCCCCCCCGGTGATGTCAGGAACCACGATTATCTGCTCACTACACACACACACACACACACACACACACACACACACACACACACACACACACACACACACACACACACACACACACACACACACACACACACACACACACACACTCATACCGTACCATCAACGTGCTATCAGAGAAATTAGTTGTCTACTCAAATTAACTATGAAAACTGATGTATGTCACAGTAACATGGAATATTATTATTATCATTTAGTTTTTGTTGGGGGGTTAGGTCCATGTCAAATGAAAATATATGATTACTTAACAGAACGTGATATTGAAAGAAATAAAATGTCTCCAAGTGGATTAATAAAGACATTCTTCTTCTTTTTTATAGAAATATCAATAAATTAAGCCTAATTAAGTGCACGATGTGAGACTGTAAATGAACAAAAAGCTGAAGAGCTACAGTAAGTGGGTAGTATACGTACTATTAAATCTACAATCATTAATCAAAAGTGTTCTAAATTATGCTATATTAACCAATAAAAACACACATTGAAGCATGTTGACACTGTTGAATGTGTGTGGACTTTGACACCATAAATTATCCTCAGCCCACAACACAGTTTCCATTTTATTCTACCTTTAACTGACTTTTGGACCCCATAACATGATTACATAAGACAACAACATCTGGTTTAGTTTCCATGCTGATAACTGCCTGGACTACACACAGTAATCACGATAACACCTACTGACTCCCTTTTTCCCCGTTTCTGGTCAAAATGAAATATTACCATAGGATGACGTGTTTATACCAAAGGTCATTAAACATAATATTCTGTTTTCAAGCTCTGGCGTAATGTGCTTTGTTTCTGGCAACACGCCGCAGTTTTTGGATTAGGGAGCTAAACTGATGGAAAACTGCCATGTTTAGTTCATGGGCTGATTAAAAGTGTTTTGTATGAGAGGGAGTTTAGGGTGGCTGATGATGGTTGTCTCGCTCCGTGTCAAAGCACCGCCTGCAGCTGTCAAAACCGAGGCACTCATCCACTCCAATGCTGCGTGGAGGACTTATCAAGTGGCCAACAGTGTGAGGAAAAGTACACAGATATTGCTGCTACTGTTTGTGTGTATCCTCTTATTGATTTGATCTTGTTTTCCCTATGACTAATATTTTTGAATGAATAACTTTAACTGTTTTTCTCTTTAAAGATGCAGTTTGATTTAAACACCCACAGACCGCAGCCAAAAAAATCTGTTTTTAATCATAGTTTCCTGCCTACAATGTAAAATTGAAAGGATCATTTTCAGTTATTTTATTGTATTCCGGGTTTCTACTTAAACATGTGTATGTTTAACTGTTTAAAAAATAGATAATTTTTTTAATAGTCAGAGTCTAAATATACGTGTATTCACCTTTTGCCTGAAACGCTCAGTTTAGCACCGGTCTCTTTAAGGCTATCAAAAAAGTCCATTCTGCTATGATTGGCTTACAATGGAAATTATCAAGTTGTTGACTTAGGGGAGCCAAATCCATTTAGCTTGTTGAATCACCTGATTTCGGACGTAGGCATCCTATAAAAAAAATTACTGGGTGATCGTATTTCACAGATTGTGGGTTGGTACTCACTTCAGATACCCAAATTAATGAACTAGCACTGACAAAGTGTTCATGGTATGCCCCCTTTAAGATGCATTGGAAATAAGAATATTATTCAACAAGTCCTCCATGAGTATGTCTTTTAACCTATGTTGCATGTAACGTACATGAAAACTATAGGTTACTTACGTAACCCCAGTTCTCAGAGTAACATGAAGTGAGATGTCTCACTATGGGATGCGCCTCATCGCGGAGCAAACAGAAGCATCAATCTCATTACGCCAATCCTGATTGGCTGGTGATCTTGACGTCAGCGTCAGGGAATCTAACCCCTATAAGTAGCTTGCGCTACGCCGCATGCATCATTCAAAATAAGCACCTCTTCTCGCTTCACCATAGCAAGGAGGGCCGTCTGGTGAGACATCTCACTTCATGTTACTCTGAGAACTGGGGTTACGTAAGTGGATAGCTTCCCGTTTTGGACCGGCCGGCATCCTGCTCTAGCGTCGCTAGTGCTGTAAACGGAGGGCACACGCGCGACACGTCGGTCCCCGGTGCCCGTTTTTCAAGGTACCGTACTTACCACCATGGTTCCCCTTCTCTCCGGTTCCACCAGTTGGACTTGGTTTTTGGGAATTGGTCCCTGGCCCTTTTTTCCCTCCTCAAAGAACTGGTACGGATAAGCAAGGGCTCCCAATACAAAGCCGAAGGGCGAAATCAAGAGCTACGTCCGCCTCTACACTCGCTTTTTCCTTCCTTCTGCTACCGGAGGGGTGGAGACAGAAGGGGGGCCTTTCCCAGGTCGGCCGATGGACGCTTGCCAGGCGGCCGCCAGGGGAAAGAGGTTCAACCAGAGTGCCAGGAGGGCCAGTTCCATGCTCCGTTCCGTTTTCCTTCCGGTTGTCGGGCGGGTCAGGGGTCGGTTCGGTACTTCCTGCTCCCGCTCGACCCTCCTTTTAAGGACGGGCCAAAGCCGTCCGACGACAAATTTTCGGGTGTCGGCTGAGTCTAAGCCAGTGGTTACAGCTCCTTCCTTTCTTCGCCCGCCGGACTTGGTCCGGGAAGGGAGGGAGAGGAGCCCACTGTCTCCCGACTTCAAAGGGACAAGGGGTCGAGGTTCTAACACAAAAGCCCCCCAACGGGGTGGTTCCGGAGGGTACAAAGGGCGCCGGAGCTAACCTAACGGCCGTCTTTGGCGGTAAGGGAGTTACCAAGCGGAAGGGTCTTTCCCTTTGTCTGAATTATGGCTCTGTCTCGCTCAAGAACGAATTAGAGGTTCAGTGTTTTTTTGGTGTACAGTCGTTAACACACAACAAAAGTTTAAATTTTCTTTTTTTTGTAAAAAAGGGGGTCTGACAGCGTAGGGGTCCCGAAAAGATCGGCTCCCCCGAGTCAGGTTTTTTTTTACTTTTCCTTCCCTGTTATTTTTTTGTTATTTGTCACGGACAGCGGCACCAAGGGAGAAAACTCTTCGTTCGATGCCGGAGAGAGTTTTTCCGCCATATCTATTATCCTCCCAGACTTCCGGTGGCGGTATTCGTACGGCTCCCTGCTGACCCCAATATCTTTCGGCGAAATGGCCAAAGTGCGCGTACGCAATACGCCCGCCACACCACTTCCGGGTGGGTGCAGTGCACGTACGCGGGTCAGCAGCCACCCCTAACAGCTTTTTCCCCCATGGTAGACAAGTCTGGGTGAATCTCGGTAATTGTGTTGTTTATCTCCTCGAGTTTCTCCCATTCTCTGCAACTTGTAAGAGAACCCGAACCTGAGATTCTCGTTGGTCAAAACCTCTAACCGAAGTGTTGCATGACCGCCCAAAAAAGTTCCATGCATTGTGCCACCGAATGTCTTGAAGGTAAGGCGAACAGTGGGGGGGACGAGCAGCCGCAGGGACATAGGTGTTTCCGGGCTCCTCTCAAGTCCGGGTATAAAAGACCTCTTTTCTATAGAGAGTCTAAGATCCTTTCCTACTCCCGATATAAGGGATAATTTATGGGCCGGCTTCGTCCTCACGTCTCCCGCCCGCAATATAAAGTGTCATAAGGAGCAAAAGGGTTTTGCCCCTCTTGCCTTAAGCCCGGGTCTATGATCTAAAACTCCCGGAGACCTTGTTTAAGATTTTTTTCTAGGTTTAAGGGTCCTTTACGAAAGGTGAGTGTGTTAGAGAACCGACGCAAAAGAGAACGCTGCTTTTTTTTTCTGCCCTGACCAAATGTTAGTCAGCTGGACTTTTTCTACGATAATAAGGGGTGTAGGTCCCATAATAATGGGTGTATTCCTTTATAGACTTCCAAGCGTAAGTTCCCCTTAGACATGCCTTTTGTCCTCATGAAGAGGGAAAGCAAGAACAAAAGAGAATGGTCAGGTTCTCACAAAACATGCTACATTTGTCCCTTCGGGGCGCCTATTCGGGGCAATTCCTGTTGTCCCATAAGGGACCGTTGATGGATCTGCCTTTTTGCCGCAAAGAAAGTGTCGCCTTGTCCTCCGATAATGCGTCCTGTTTTTACGGGAGATTCGTGGACGAGTTGGACCCAAGGTATTATTTGTGTCTTTTCTCCGTAACAACACGGGCCCCCGGTGGTCCTGACATGAGAGGGACCCCAATGTTTGGCTTTGAGCCACCGGGGAAATGTCCGGGCCGAACAAGTCGCCTTTTTCCTCCTTTTCGAAAGTCTTCCCGACCGGAGCCGAGTAAAAACGGTCGACGCCGTTGTACAAGCAAAGGTCCTAAAAGTACCGGGACGCAAAATGACCTAAGGTACGCAAGTTTTCCGGGTAGGGACCAGCAATGCCCTGACCCCTGCCAAATTGGTGTTACTCCTCAAAGTCGCGACCCCAATCGGCGAGATTTTTGCATTTGGGGCGCGCCCAGTCCGCGCCGCCTCTCACTACCAAATACAACTTTTTACGCATTTTTACCGTGACGTCGGTGACCGCACGTGGGTGAAAAGTCAATGCCCGACGGATACCACGACAAGGAAAGTGCCATCCACCAGGGTTGTCCGCATGACGTACAAGACTGTCCCGACCCCCTCAAATAATTGGCCCTTCCAGCCAGGCCTCCCCAGAGACCCGTCTTCTGGAGGTCCGCCAGCCGTGTTTTTTATGGACCTCGAAAATTTCGCCACAAGGAGTGGGATTTTGCGAAGACGAAAAGAGTCTCCTCGTGGTACAGGAGCCACTCCTGCTGTTATGCTGGTGTTATAGCATATGATTTAGGCTTGTTCCCAAACGCGAGAGAGGTCCAATGTGGTACGACCGTCGCGTTTTTGACTAGATAACCTCGACGCCAGAGGAGAGAGCAGTGACAGTCGATCGCTGTTTTGCTGTAATCCCACTGCGCGAGCGCGTGTAACCGGAGCGGGGACATGGCAGAGGGGTGGGAGAGCGGCCACGATGGGGTGAGCCTCCTCACTCCCCTGGACTAGGAGTTGATCGAGGCGTGACCGGAGTTACAGTGGGGACCCGACGCTCGTAGATATAGAGAGCCCTGTGGCAGCTCGAGGGATGCGTCTCTGTATGACAGAGTCGCCCCGAGAGGGTGGGTGTGGCCTCGCGTACGGGATGCCCGGCACGCTTACCATATTAGACTTCACGTCCGCCCGCGCCCAGAGGGCGTCTGTCCACTTTTGTGATAGTCTACGCTGTCAGGAGGCTATCCCACACGAAATACTGACAATTCACCTCCCAAAACTCCCTGACCAGTAGAAGGTTTTTCCCGTCGTGGAGCAAAAAGTTACGGACACCCTCATAAATAGAAAGATGTCTAGATTAGACTATTTGTGTCTGCAAAGTAAGGTGCTAGTTTCCCAGATGGACCGACGACTAACGACCGTACGGTACACCCAAAACTCCATTCTGCCGGCCGGTCGTAGGGACCTACGGCAAAATACTTCCACTCGCAGCGTCGGAGGAGGACAACCACGTCGCAGTGACCCCGCCGGAAATACCCTGAACTGTAACCAAAATCTCAGCCGCAGGAGTCCGCGGGTAAACTTGGGGACCTTCTTCGACTGTACTTCGTGGACAGTGAGTTCTGTCACGACAATGACAGGGACCGTAGGCGGTTTTCGCTCAGTCACTGTAAGTACGCGATAGACACTCCGTACGCGAAGTACGTGAGTCAGCAGCAGGGCTCCCAAATTGCTTCAACAACGACTTCGGGTTGGGACCGAAATATGGATTCCCACCAACCAAGTACATGGGGGTAACTGTAACTCCGTAAAGGAGGCGGCGACCAGGGAGCACCTTGTCGTCGGTTTAAACGATCAGGTCAGGCACGAAATCGTCGAATATACCTGTCTAGTTTTCTCAAAGCAAGTATATACTGGTGAGAAACCACAGGACCCGATTGGGATGTCCTTTCCGTTCGGACAATGATCGTTGCCGAGAGAGTGACCTACCCCTCCCGTTACGAAACCAGAATGTGCTCAGTCCAGACGACGTGGAAGCCCAAACGCGAACGAGTAAGCTGGCACGACCCGATGTAGGGGACCCGAAAGCAAGTTCCCACAAAGTAGGTTCTGTAAACACGTCGTCGCTCGCCCAGGAGGCGGTGAGTGAAAACAGGGCGAAAATGTCTAATCTGCAGAGACGAGGCGTCACACGGGTATATCACGACCCGGGGGACGACTCAAATCGAATTGACAACTTTAAGACCCAACCCAACCACTAAAACTACTATTCAGCCAGACGTTATGCCTCTCGATGTTATACGGGTATCACCTCCTGTATCTTGCCTCACAACTCACCTTCTCT
>NW_011349461.1:4857-8506 GCF_000735185.1 Notothenia coriiceps | reverse complement strand
ACCCGGGGGCGGGGCCTCAACACCCCCGCCTGCTGCTGGAGGTGGGGGGGCTTCGGGGGAACTGAGGAGGGCGACAAAACAGCTCAATTAGTGTCCAGGGTTGGGAGGGTAACTTTAAAATGTTACAATTACTACTTACCGGAATTTTTTTTTTAACATAATCTGAGTATCAAAATAAAATGTTGTAGCAATAAAAGGTAAAAAACGTCAATATTAGGAAGCAAACTCCTGCTCTCTGCTGCACTTTCTCAATGCATTACGATGTATTTTAACCTGATTGTGTGTTGAATTTGCACTATCCTCCTTTAAATGCACAATTTCGTCATTGTACCTTTAATCTAAATGTCTACTCTATATGCTATTTTGTTTGTTTTTATGTCTTTTACTGGTAACTTTATTCTGTGTGATATCAATTGTGTGTGAAATGTCTATGTGACGCACTTTGAACTGCACTTATTGTATGAAAGGTACTATACAAATAAAGATTATTATAATTATAATATTTAAATTTCAATAGACGTTGTTACCCTGAGGTTTGGGTCCGGGCAGCGGCGGCCTGCTCTTGCTCGTTGGTGTTATTGTGGTAGCTGGTAGCTCCGGAGGCCCGGTGTCGTTGACCAGCAAGAGCCCGTTAGCGGAGCCGCGGCGCACTGTTAGCTCCGCCCCTCGCTCCAGGGAGGCGGGGTCTGAGGAGAAGGAGCTGGGCCCCGGGTCGGAGCTGAGCTGCTGGGGAGCGTCGGCGTCCAGCGCCCCCTGGTGGCCGCACGGAGAGCAGGACGTCTCCAGAGAGAGACCTTTAGCCAGCAGACTGGGACTGGATGAGGAGGAGGGACCTGAGGGGGAGGAGCCAGAATGAGTCACATGGTATAAAGTCCACGCCCACAAACCGCCAAAATAAAAGCCTTTTGATTAAGATGACAAAACAAACAAACGTTTAGGCCTGCAGCAAATGATTATATCCATTATTGCTGCTTTTTTTTCATCACTGAGGCAGTTGATCGCAATCCTGAGGAAATCTCCATGTTGCGTTGTTAAAGTAAAAAAAAAAAAAACATGAATCGGAAACCAAAAGGAAGAAATTACTTTTAGTCAAGATGTCGGACTTCCTTTCTCAAAATGTTGACTTCACAATCCAAATGTATTTAGTAATTATTGTAAGCGAACATTTAGAACCTATCATTATGTTAATAATCTGCTTATTATTTTATGAATGTATGTATTATTGTTTGGTCCACAACATTTTAGAAAATAGTAAAAAGCCCAAGATGATGTCATTAAATGTCTTAGTCAGATACTCCAAAAATAAATACTTTAAATGTATATAAACCCAGGAAAATAGGTCATCTAGATATTTGAGGGACTGAAAACTGCATTTCTGCCATGCTTGCATTGAAAATGACCTCAACCATGAATTGAAAATCAAAATACTCGCTATTGTATTCAGTCGATCGACAAATCACAGCCAATCACATCTCTACAATAATGTTATCAAATAACACAATATATCGGCCTTGTCCTCCATGTTTAAGGTTCAATATAAACAAATCCACTTCCACAAATCAGGACAGAAATAAGCATTGATAAAAGGAATATTTAATATTGTAAAAACAAAGGTCTGAAAGCAGTACTTGATACATGTTTGACCACTAGGGGAGTTTTCACAGCAAGGACATATTTCAAAAAGAAATTGAGGACGAAAATGTACAGAAATAACTTTTTGTGGCATGTCTGTGAATATTTTCTGTCATTCCCTTAGTTCTACTCTAATCAGTATTATAAATAAAGTTGTTAGACACAGACAGACCGGATGTACACACACACACACACACACACACACACACACACACTCTAATAGCTTCCATATGAGGTCTCTGGCTGCAGCTGGACAGAAATAAACTCCACATGGAGGAAACACACACACACACACACACACACACACACACACACACACACAGAGAGATGTTTGTGGTTATGGCTGAAGGTCATTGGTTGTATTCTGATGCTTCCTGTCGCCTGATTGGACAAAAGGAATAACTTAAAACAACAATATCAGATTCGAAACTACAGAAATGTTTGCTTTGGATCAGATCAAGGCCAAATCGAGCAAAAAGGGACTTTGAAACGGGTTTAATACTCATGTTGCACATTATCCATTCACCAGTACCAGCTTGAAGCCAACTCAATGATGTCGAGTTAATATTAAACATTAATTATTGATTTTACTACCAATTTATTGCCTTTTGAATTTAATCTCAGAGGCTTTTGAACACGTCCACTACCTCCAAAATAAATGTAAAACCATTTGAATTAGCCTTTAAGTAGATGTATTTATATCAAAAATAAAGAATATACAGTATATATGAAAACTGCAGTAAAATGTTCTAATTTGCAATGCGGTTAATGTTGACATAATTTGTTCTGTTCTCTACTTCTCGCCACGAAAATAAAATAAGTTTATTGTCATTAAACAAAATATTTTAAAAAATTGAAACTGTATCCACTCCACGTTGTGTCAATGTCTGTGTTAGAAAAAATGGCATGAAAATAAAAAAATGAAACTTAGAAACCTCATTATCTTCAAAAAACTACACATGTGGCATGCCTCTAAGAAAATGGCAAATGTACAGTTTCCAACTCCCTGGAAATAAACAAAAACCTAATGATTTTTCTCTGCCAGAATGACACATAATAAAGGTAAGACTGGTGCCAGCCTTTTGGACAACTAAAACAGCAACAAAACAAACATATTTGGACTTAATATGCTTAAAACTAACAATGATATTTGACACTGGACTAGCTTCACTACAAAAGCACCCCAGAATCTCAGCTGTGTTGCTACAGTAACCACCTACATTTCCCGTGACGTTACGGGGTCGCCGGGTTTATCTGAGTCTCAACATTAACATAATGACGGGGGAGGGGATTCCTGTTTTTTGCTGAGTCGCTGATTTCTCTCTCCTCTGACACTCATTGATTATTCATGATGGATCAGAAACCTGTCCGATCGTCAATACGATAACACCTGCTGTGGATAAACATATAGATTATTCATCGCACCGTCTGTACCCACAATCCTGTGAGCCATCTTTTTAAAATGCAGCATTTTGTGTCAATAATGAGAGGATCCGATCTGACCTTTGTGATTCTCTTTCAACTCCAAACACTCTTAAGATGTTCTGCAACCAATCAATATCCTGTTTCTCAGAGGCAAAAGACGACCTCTGACCTCAGCATCTCAGGATATGACAATCTGATTGGTCAATGGGTGCCTTTTTCAATAAGCCATCTAATTCATTGTTTACTGATCTGAAATTCGTTGGATGTCGTCTTTAAACAACGCAAAATAGAATAATAACCAACAAAATAAACCATTAATATCAACAGTTGACAATACAGTAGCTCTGTGTGTGTGTGTGTGTGTGTGTGTGTGTGTGTGTGTGTGTGTGTGTGTGTGTGTGTGTGTGTGTACAGATGTGAACACGATGGGAGAGGTCATGGGAAAACATCAACAGGCTAATTTAGAGCAGATGGTGTGTGTGTGGGTATGGGTGTGTGTGTGTGTGTGTGTGTGTGTGTGTGTGTGTGTGTGTGTGTGTGTGTGTGTGTGTGTTGTGTGTGTGTTGGTGTGTGTGTGTGTTGTGTGTGTGTT
>NW_011349461.1:0-4806 GCF_000735185.1 Notothenia coriiceps | reverse complement strand
GTTTATTCTCCCGTCTGTTGGCAGTCTGACCAAACTACATTACCCAGAATCCCTACAATAGCAACACGTCAAGCTTCCTGTTAGAGTTACTGAGATAAATATCACATCTTGTTTATTTATAGTTAAATATGTATATAATAAACTACTGCACCTCAACTAAAGATGTGACAAAAGGTAGGTTAGCTGCTCAGTCTGATCTTTTAAGGTCAAAAGATTTGTAGGACAGTGGACCAGCTGGCCAACCTGTAGTTTGGTAGCTAGAAAGATATGTCTGTTGGTGAGCTTTTTTTTGCTTTAGTACATTTAACATACATTTAATATAGGCAGGGCAGAAGATTGGTAGTTACATGAGTTAGTTGATAGGTAGCTGTGTTGTAATACAGAAAGATAGATCATTAATGTAATGTAATGATTGTAATGTAGTTGAAATGTAAGCCAAGGGGTTTATGCAATAGGTTATAATTGTCAGTGTTTGTATATGTGCAAAACTGTGTACATGTATTGTAAATCATGTGTGAATGTACAATTGTCTTTTATCGTGTACTATGATTGTATTTATGATTTTTTTCTGCAGGATAGAATCCAAAACAAATGTATCGTATCGTGTCATTTAGCATGGTTTATTGCAGGTGGGTTTGAATCAGTCAGGAGGTAAGTACATTTTCCAGTCTGTAAGTTTGTAGGCCAGCAAGTAGTAGGTGGGTGTCGTAGTTTAACCACAGCGGTAATCATTGAAATCTGGATGGCATTTTTTGCATCATCTGTAATTTCTTTCAAGAGTTGTTCAGCCGTCAACAATGGCATTTGCAACTATTGTCCTTCGACGTTAATCTGATTTGTGAAACCAATCTTCTTTTTTGGCTGTGGGTGTCTTTCAATCTGAGGGTCAGCGGTTCGCTCCCCAGCCTCTGCAATCAACATGTCAAAGTGTCCTTGGGCAAGACACTTAACGGCAATTTTTCTCGAAGGCATGTCTCCGAAGAGGCGTGTGAAAGTCACTTTGGGTAATTGTCAGATAAATAACTGGGATATCTGCTGGGATGCCAGAAAATGTTCAGACTTTAACTGACAATAAAAGCGTCATCGTATCGCACTAAAACAAAACCAGACCAGTTAAGAGCAATATGTCATCAGCAGTGGGGTGTCTAAATTGAAAAACATAATTTATTCGGGTACATGTGGATTACTAGTCGATCCAAGCATCTCTAGGAGGTAAATAAGTGTTTTCTAAGCAATGTCTGTTGGCAGAAACCTGCTATATAGACTGGTTAGTAGGTAGATAGGTAGGTTTGGTGGTGTGTTGGTATATAGGTCAGTTAGAAGGAGGGTAGGTCAAAAGGTTATCTGTTGGTATAATGGGAACAAATGAAGGTTGGTCAGTCAGCATCTTTGTTTCACCACGTTAGATATTTCTCTGGACCTGCAATGTTGCTGTATCCTGCAGAGATGGTAAAACCCTGAGGCAAGTTTATAAATAGTGATATTGGCTACGCAAGTCATTTTTGCTTTGATTGTTTGAACACTGATTAAAACCAAACACACACACACACACACACTAAGAATCCTACATTCCTGCAGATATCTTTTAAGTAAGACCAGGCTTTTTTGAAAATTCCCAAACAATACCCAGATTTATATTCCTGGCGTTCAACCGCGTAACGTGTATTTTTTCAGTTTAGAATGTAGGTTGGCTAGCAGTTTGTGCTAAGCTAGGTTAACGATGTATCTCTGTACTGAAACAGAATCCAAGATGGTTTACCAAACATTTTTTACTGTGCCTTTAATACAGCCAGTCTGCTGCTGCAGCACTGTCACCTTCACAGCTCACACACACACACACACACACACACACACACACACACACACACACACACACACAGAGCTTCCGCAGAAACCATCCTGCTGTAACACACACACATTCATGTCTCTGGTGCACAAACCCTTCCCCCTCCAGACACACACACACACACACACACACACACACACACACACACACACACACACACACACACACACACACACACACACACACACACACACACACACACACACTTGTCAGTGATGTATGTTGCAGACAGCTGATGCAGCAGAGAGTGTACTGCACAAAATAGAAATAAATAGAATCAAACAGAGGCGTTGCATTGATTCATGCAGCAGTGTTGGAGAAAACATACACACACGCAGAAACACACAAACACACAAAAAGTCAAAATGAATATAAATGACTGCAGAATATAAACAGTGCTAGAAAATCTCTTGTGATATTAATCCACACATATTCACATTACTTCAGTTCACACTGTTGGTTCTGTTCTTTAATGAATTACATTTCCATCAAATTAGCTCTGATTCTGGAAATGGTTCCATTCAGGATTATAGGAAACGTGTTGCGATCCAACAAACCAACTCGAATTGTCACAAGTTTTGAGGGAAACCATTTATTTCCAAGGTTTCATCATTATCTGAGGGTGTTGCGCAATGCACACCAGATTGTAACATTTAATAGCAAGATGGTGGAATGCACTGATCAAGTGTGAGCTCAAACGTGCGATCTACTCAACAGGCAACAAGCCATCAAACGTTACATCTTGGTCACATCGCCATTGTAAAATATATGTAATCCCTCCTGGTTTTATCTGGCTGAATACATGTCAAATAGAAAGCCCAGAGAAGGTAGACACAAGTTAGTTGTAGTATCCTAAAGGACAACTAGAAACTCCAAAAGGGCCTGTTAAACCTCCTAGAGCACCTCCATAGCCACTCACTGACTACTGGAGTCTCCTTTATGACTACTAAGTATCTCTGGAACCTTCTTAATGACAACTGAGCACCTCCAGAACATCCAAAAAGAGTACTTAACATCTATAGAACCTCCTAAATGACTACCAAGTATCTCTACAACCTCCTAAATGACTACTAAGTATTTAAAGAGCCTCTAAATGGACTACAAAATACCTCCAGAATCTCCTTAATGACAACTAAGTATCTCTAGAACCTTCTCAATGAGTACGAAGCTTCTCATCCCCCGAAATGAACAATTAGTATCTCTAGAGACTCCTCAATGAACACCAGAGCATCTCTAGAACCTCCTAAATGACTAAGCATCTGTAGAACCTTCTAGATATAGGTACCAAGTATCTCTAGAACCTCAAGAACAACCATTTGACCCCCTCAATGATGACCAGAACCTTCTTAAAGGAGTTCAAGGTGACAGGAAGGGACATTTAGCCTATATGAGGTGAAGGGGGTGTCATAAAATGTTCAAGTTATCCTTTAGATGATGGATCTTTGAAGTTTGAGATGACTGAATTCCTGGATGTTATTTGACCCCATAGACACCAAACAGTTTAGTCACAATAACCTAATATTGTGTTTTGACATAACTTCAGACTACACTAAGTATATAACAATGTCTTTCCCAAAAGGCATTTCATAATTTATGAGCCTGGGAAATTAGGCAAACAGTCGATTTAACATAAAATGACTGTATCTCTGCACTGTGTCTATCCAAATCAGACACCTTTAGATGAGTATTTGTGAAGTCTTTTGGTAAAAAATCTTACATTTGGAGTAATCCTTGGGGAGGCTTGAAAATACTCCTCTGCTTTGGATGGTTTTAAACATAACTGAGGAGGATTTTCAACACTCCAGTGCTTCATAGATATGTGCACAATAGCTACATCATAGATTTTGGCAACGAAAATCTTAAGAACCATAAAAAGGGCCATAAAAAAGAAAATCAAATAATGCCAAAGACATAATGGTGCAGTTCTGGAGGTCAATTAGTTTGAATGGTTCTTCATCAAGTTCTGATGACTACTAAGGAGTTCCCTTTAGTAAATAAGATGTTAAGAGGTTCTAGTCATCTTTAAGGACGTTCTAGTCTTCACTAGGGTACGTTTGAATGTTATTGTGAATCTTTTAGAGGTTTAAGTAGTCTTCGAGCTGTTTTTAAACACACTATCTTGGTCTTTAACGGCAGATTAGACATCCAGATGTGGTCTGAATTAAGTGTTTTTGTGCATAATCACAAATGTCTCCTGTCTTTTATACATTCCCATACAACTGCATCCTTTATAAAGCTTGAGGCAAACATACTTTAGCAGTTTTAGACTACGGTCTCTTTTCAGGAGACTTCCTTTAAAGGCCTTTAAATATGTAGCCATAGCATTCTATATTTCAAAAGACATGTATGGATTTCTAAGGTATTGATCTACTTCTAAATACACAATCTGTGTATATAATGGCAGACTAGACCTCCAGATGTGGTCCGAATTAAATGTTCTGCTGCATTAACGCGTGTTTCTTTAGATCCATATCAGTTTTCAGATGCAGATCACAGGTGGAGATGAGATCTACAGGTGAAACATCGTCTGCAGCAGACATAATGATAGCGACACACGAGACAGCTGTCAGATATAACACTTTCCATCATTAACAGCATTTTAGGGGTTAACATAGGGAGATTCTGCTCCCTCTGTGTGCATGTGTGTTTAAACGTGTGTGTATGTGTGTTTAGGGTGGGGGTGTGTCTGTCTGTCTGCAGAAACAAACCGACACTAATAACTAACACCATCTCCATCCTGCTGTGCATCCACGTCAGCCTCCAATCAGCGTCCTCGTTCAAAATCAATGGATTAGCAGTCAATCAATAATATGACAACACACACACACACACACACACACACACACACACACACACACACACACACACACACACACACACACACACACACACACACACACACACACACACACACACAGTCTGGACCTGATTGGATTCTGTCTGTTTGTGTCAGTCCTGAT
>NW_011349460.1:23336-51706 GCF_000735185.1 Notothenia coriiceps | reverse complement strand
GTGTGTGAGCAAACGGCTGATTATCAATAAATGCTCGTTACCAAGTACCGGTTATTGCGTGTATTCTTTCATGTTGCGGGTCTCAGCACGAGCCACTACCGCGGAGTAAAGGTTGGGGCCGTAACAACATGTCCAAGACACTGTGAAATGTACTTTACACTTCAATGGAGTAATACAAAGTTAAAATGGGCATTTTCTTTGTTTTTCTTTGTTTATTGAGCTGATTGAATTGTGTAGTTATGGTAAAACCCAGTACAGCAAGGTACCATAATACCACAGCTCTGTACTGCTATATCACAGTAATTCCATGGGCATGGCAACTGTAAAGTCACAGTATTTAGTTTTACTTTTATTCTAATTTACTGTAAAATATCTACAGTAAATTACTGTGAAATATTTACAGTCAATTACTGTGAAATATTTACAGTCAATTACTGTGAAATCCATGCAACTAGTAGCCAGCCAAACATTTTACAGTGTGCTCCTACCTGCTGTCTCTCTCAGGGATCTCTTTGATGGCGATTCGAACCTGGTTGCTGACGTCTCTCCCAGCATACACCACTCCATAGGTGCCACGCCCCAACACCACCCTGTCCCCTGTCTCATCGGTGTCATATTCATACTGTAACACATCCATTCACACACAATCAGTAATAATAAACTATAAAACTAAACACTAATATATTTATTTAATATAAGCTATATTTATGACCTCCAGTGTATCTCCATCTCCTTCCCCCTCCAGCTCCACAGCATTCCCCGTACCATCTGATATCATCTCTTTCACCATTGAGCAGAACCTGAAACAGCATTTTAACATTTGTATTTCCAATTCATGGCCAACACATGGCAATACAATACAGTTGCACATACATACGTTCCAAACACAAACACAGACAAACACCCACACACACACACACACACACCTACACAGACACATCTAGAGGTGTGTGTCCTCACCGACCGCACTGTTCCTCAGTGGAAAAGTAAATCTGGAAGTCATCTGAGTTATCATGGACGTACAGGAAGCAGCAGCGCTCATCAAACTTACTGATGCTGCAGACAGAAGAGTTAGAGAAGATGAAAGCTTAGAAATGTTTACCTGTAGTAATTAGTCCAAATAAACATTGACAAATTGGGTTTTAGCTTAATAGAGTTGTCCAACATGTAAAACAGGACTTTTGAAGTGTATTCACATCCAACTTAACATTCATACCTTATGCCTTTAATTGACATTGCAGTGAAGGTCCACTCATGGATCCCTTTCTGTGATCAAAGGGAATAAGGTTTTAACATTTCACATTGTTCAAATTCGGACATAATTATCACATTTTCAACAAGGAATAACTCATAGTCTTATTTTTTTTTTTAAATGGATAAGGAGAAAGCCTCCTGTGTGAGCTCCCTTCTTGAGATGAGTAGCCTGGTCTCTGTGCAAATGTAGTGCAAATCTTAACATCATTTTTATTAAATCTGCAAAAGAAAATGCAAATTAATCCAGATTTTCATTCTGTTAAAGTATGCAAATATCACAATGTGGATTTATTTAGATTAAACCGTCGGGAGCCATTAAACAACAAGAAAAAGACACGGCCAGGAAATGTAATTAAAAGAAAACCAGTCAACACACAGAGGGAAAACATGAAATGAAGCATACTGTAGGAAATATGTGTTGTCTCATCAGTAGAAACTTGACAATCAAGTCACATGTTTCATATCATCATTTATTGATTCTATTTAAATCTTATATCAATGCACCTGGCATATTTACCTTTTCTTTTTTTTCTTTCGATAGACCGACTTTTTTCCTCATCCAAGCTAATAACTTTGTGATATCGTTGTGTGCTCATATTGAACATTTGCATGATAACCGGTGTATGTACTTAGCGACAGTTAATTGTCAATGATGTAAAAAGATAAAACCGAGTGGTTAGGAAGGGTATGTTACCGTTTCAGCGGGAGAAACATGCCAAATAGAGACATTTTTCTCTTCAGCCTCATTGTTGATGGACACATAGGAAGGCTGGTAAACCTTAGTTGGCTCTAGAATCAACACCTGTAAAACAAAGAAGAAGAAAATAGGTTCCCAGAAAGGTTATTACAGTATGAGTCTCTGAATGTCAGATCAAGCTTGATTGTGCGTTTGCTTATATTGGTTATTACTGGAAACCGCAGTCGTTCGGTGGTGCCCTGCGTTGCCTCCACTATGATGTCCATCCAAAAGTTGAGTCTTTCCCTCTGAGGAGAGTGTTCCACTGTCTGCTTCTTAAACCTCTGGATCAGCTGCAGGTTCTGCACCACAGAGCGCAAATACCTGGAAGAACAAATTACACTAACTGTGATCAATGTCTCCATCTCAATTGGACCATCAACAAAGATACAAGAGTGTTTCATTGCCCTGTAAATATAAGGAAGTAGAAACCATTTATTTCAGAGTCAAAATTGTGGACTTCTTTAATTAGGGATGGGCTTATGGATGGACAGTATAAAGAGAACTAGATACAGCTTTAGAAGTTCACACCTTTGATGACCTTATGTTGTATAGAAGGGCTATTTAAGTGTCCGTTACTGGGAATTAGATTTACAATTTTAAAACTGATTTTCTCAGTCAATGGGAACGTTTTTTTGTTGTTATCCTTTTCCTTTTCCCAGCTAGCCGATATAAGCCTACTTTTAGTCCTCCTGTAGTCACCTTGTCACAAATGTTTTAAAATGAAAAATGTAACAATGGCTTACACAAAATATTTTCAGTAATTACATGTATTTCATTGACAAATAAAGTATATTTCATGAAAGGTAGTCTCCAGAAACATATTAGCTTTAAACATATAAAAGTAATTTTTTCAGAGATAAAACACTGATAACAAACTTGTAACAGTTTCATAAAACTACTGAACATTTTTTTTTTATGAATGTGAATGTTTTTACCAGATAGGCGGCTTGAGTTTGAAGAGCTTCTCTGCGGCCTGAGTAGCTTTAGGGATGTCGTTAGCTAGCATGCCAACAGTGAAGAACTGGCCCACGTCCCAGTAGTTATTCATTTTCTCCAGGGAGCCTTTGCGACCCAGCAGACTGTTCAACCGCACACCTAAAGACATTAGAATTATAAGTGTGAAAATATTATAGTGTATAGATCATTTAATCAGACTAGCTATCTTGTTTACATTAAATCTGAATGCTATCTATTTAGTGTACCGTTTAAGTGAAGCATTTTTACTTAAAATAGCTTAAGTGAACCCAAAATACATCTTTATACCATGAAGGACATGTTTGGCACAAATGCAGTTTATGCAGTAAACTTTTTTTACCTATTTTTCTCAGTTCAATGGAGCTCTCAAACTGTTGACCCGCGACTATGAGTAGAACAGCAAGGTTGATACCAGAGTAGAGGGTTGGCTGCAGCTCAAAACCCTTTCTGTACCTGCACAAATATAAATGATTAGATGCAAATAAACTATTCTGATAGCATGTAGAAAGGAATATCAGCATTTATAGCATTCATGTTCTCACCACTGTATAGCGTTGTCCCTGTTTATAGTGTCTTTGCAGTCAGAGTCCAGGAATATGTCTTTGTATATCCGTCCACAGAGGCAGAACATGTCCGGTGCTGGATGTTCACACGACTGCAAAACCTGTAGCATCACTTCGAGAGCCTGCTCCCTGTCGCCAGGAGTGTTCCTCCTGCATACATACAGATGAATAGCTTCATTATTAATGTTAATAAATAATACGAAAATAAAATCCACAATTGTGATTTCAAATGTAACCACACCTAATCACATGAATTCCACCTGAGTCAAAAGCTGGAATGGCAGTTTCTGCTACTGCTAGATAACTTTTCCACTGCCTTTTTAGTTATATAAGGAATAATACATTGAATTATGAAGATCTTAGTTCAATAACATTTACATTTACATATAAAAAATACATTGTAAAAACAATCACAGGACCGAAATTAAAAAAGGTGATATATATTTTGAAAGGTTTGAGTGTTTGAGTGAGATGAATGCAGCCCCCGTGTACCTGTTTAGGGCGAAGGCATAGTGGAACTGGATCATGGGCTGGGTGGCTAGATCACAAGTCGGCAGCATCTCTAGAGTCTCCACCAGCTTCACCATAGCATCATAGTCCTTAACGTTGGAAAAGGTGAAATTATCACTTGCCCTTAACTTGAATATGATTCAGGTATGTGTTGTTCCTCTAACTTGTGTGTATTGTACCTGTATGTCTCTGTACGAAAAGAGCAAGTTCATCACGATGTCCTGGGTGAGGACTTCAGTGTTGTCGATTCGGAGTTTAATGCGAGAAAGCTCCTTGGCCAGCTCCTCTCCCTGGTATTTCTCTCTGGCCTTCCTGATGTCATTTAGCAGGGTGTCCTTAAATGAAGCGCTGCACAGAAAAGAATAAACAATAATGAGATGAAAGTAAATTGGGTAATAAATAGGGGTGAGGAGGAGAGATATGCAACACAAACAAAAAAGATTACGAGAATATAGAGGAAGCTCCTGCATCTGCAGATGTGGGAAGTACATTTACTCAAGTAGAGTTCTTAAGTAAAGTTTTGAGATACTTGGACTTTACTTGATTATTTAAATGTTGTGCTATTTTGTACTTCTACTCAGATTCATTCAGAGGTATATATGGTACTTTTACTCCACTACATTTAATGTAAACCTTTAGTTACTTTTGGAAAGATTTGGATTAATGAGGTGAAATATAATCAACACTTAAATCAGACTTTAGTTACACCTGGAGTAAATTCACAAGCTACCCTGAAGTATACAAATTAATTAGTAATTAGTAAGTAAACTAGTATCACCTTTACCAACTTTTATAAACAATTTAATTCAATAATTATAATAAAAACATATAATATATATTATTCTGAAATGGGCCAATCTACAGAATGAGTAATTTTACTTTTGATACTTGAAGTATATTTGGATGCTAATACTTTTGACTTTTACTTGTGTAACATTTTGAATGCAGAACTTTTACTTTTTAACAGATGATTCCCACACTCTGGTACTTCTACTTTAACCAAAGTACAAGATCTGGGTACTTCTCCCACCTCTGCATAACTACAAATACAATTCACATACAAATAAATAATTGCACAGCATGTTGTTACTACTGGTTTCCCATTGCAATAATTATTAATTAGGTATTCGAAAGTCTTAAATTGCACTCAATGTCCCCTGCAGATCTGTTCCAAATCCATTGTTTCTGTATAATGTTGTCTTATTCATGTTTGATCTGATTTTCACTCATCAAACATCCTGTGCTCTTTGGATGATACAAGAGAGAGTCATGAGTCTGCATGTTAGGGCCATTGAAGCAACTTGATCAAATAACAAAACGTATTATTTTGTATGATTGCTTTTAGGTTTTAAAGGTCTCCTATCATGCAAAATGCACTTTTTGATGTATATAATACATAAATATGTGTCCCCGGTCTGTAAGGGAACTCACAGAGTGTCAGAAAACAAAACCCTCTTTCTTTTCCTCCGTACCCACATCTCTAAAAACGGGGGTACAACGGATATATCGGAAATGTGGGCTTGCTTCAAACCTACAACCCTATCAGAAACGTTGCTATCAGAAAGAATGCGCGACATGTTTTGGAAGTAATATGGTCTTTGTTTACATTAGCAAGCATCGCTAACAGTCAGAGCTAACGCTGTACTGGAGAGAGTATGTGTAAAAAAGCTGGATATAAAAAGGAACTCACCTTGAGGTAAACCCGCATGAGAAAAAGCATTTGAGCTCCATACTGTTTCAGAAATAATCCCCTTATTTCAATTTCTTTTTTTAAAGCTACGAACCCAGAATCAGCACTTCTCTAACAGGGCTGATAAAGAGGGGTATGAGGCATGGCTAGAATGGGTGATCTGTTAGGTATTTTGAGCAAAACACTTCATAGACATGTTTTTAATATATTTGTATATATCTGAGACCTATAATATATGCCTAAATATGTTATAATAGGAGACCTTTAAATGTGTCTCACCAGGATGTGACGTGGATGTCCTTCAGCAGGCTGGTGAAGCGGTCTGTCAGGGGGACGCAAAGGGGGCTCAGCAGGTTGTCCCAGCTGGGCTGCATGTACTCACTGGCCCTGCGCTGGGCGTCACTCTCACAGCACATGTATTCATGGTTAGGAGTCACTATGTAGGGGATGAAGTAGTAGTTACCACTGGATGCCTGGAAGGAGAAAAGGGAAACATTTTTGTCAAAGAGAAGAGGATTCAGATTTGAGTATCACTAGGCCTAAAAAAGTAGCTTTAAATGTAACAGAGATAATTATCGGATAATAATCATGCCAGATGCTAATGCCAGGTGTGAATGGAGTCCTCAAGGGGAAGAGTTTTAGGGATTGGGGATTAAAGAGCGATTAATTAGAAGGATCAGTAGGGGTAGAGGATCAGTGTACTCGTGGGATTTGTTTTGTTAATATCATAACAACATCAGCATAGGTTTGGTCAAGTAATTAGGCTCAAAAGGCTGTTAATTATCCAACACAGCAAGAACCAATGCAATGAATACACACTGCAACACCATATCTCTCTTTATGGCCCCTTGGTTTTTACTCCTAATTTTTCTTTTGTGCAGAACAATGTCTTTCTTTTTATGGTTCAATCTTTTTGGACTGGCTGAGCCCACTTCAGTGGTCGCAATAATTTAAGATCATTGTAAAATTCCAATTGGGCACAGTTTGTACATATTTATTTTCAACCACTCATGCAGCATTCTTTTCAAACTACCTGTAATTCTTAATCCAAGGGTTTGAGCAACTATGCCTATAATCCCTTAAATGGTTTATTTTTATGAATATCAACTACTTCCTTCCCCCTGAACCGATGAACAAAGGGGAGAGTCAAACTGTTTGATAGTATTGTTGTTGTGTTATTTGATAATTTTCTGACATTTAAATAATGTTAAAAGTATTGGCAAATAAAACACCAACAAAACACCATGAACTATTTTCTTATTTCGAAAATAGCAGCTGGATCTCAGTTAATGGTTAGTGGTTAATGGTTAGTGGTTAATGGTTAGTGGTTTTTAAAGGGTCTTACAGCTTTTCTGATGAAAGCAGCTGCCTTCTGCGCCCAAAAAAAACATTTTGCATAACTTGGAAGTTAAGGATGCACAGCCCATTCTGAATTCAAGATTTGTGAATTTAACATAGTCCTCTGCAGAACAAAGCACCAGAAAGAATCTCATCTAAGAAGAGATAGTTAGTACCCATCGAGCTAGAAACTCATTTTATCTTTCTTTGGTTTTGTACACACTACTGTTAAGGCATTCAACTTGTTATTCACCCAACAGTCCATGGGGAGGTCAGTTTTTTAAAGCCCCTCGTCCATGTTTGTTATTATTATTAGCCTGTGAGGAAATCTTCCAGCATGCCTTGGTGTAGCATAGTACATACTTTATTGCACAGTCCAGAGCCTCTGTATTCTGGTGGCAACTGAACCCAGGGAAAGCCTAATGCTGGAGAACGGTTGGCCTTCTTCATTCATAGATAGACACAATACACATGTTACAATCAATTATCAGGATAATTGTGGGTTTTGCGTGTACTGTATGTCTCTGTGTGAGGAATACAGAGAGAAAGAGAGACAGAGAGAGAGATAGGAGGGTGGAAAATGAAAGCATGTAGATAAGCATTCCTGCATGCTGTTGTGCGTGAGGGTCGAACGGCACAAATATTATTCCACAAATAGCACGAGACAGTGTGTGTACATAAATCACTCTAAACACACACACACACACACACACACGCACACACACACACACACACACACACACACACACACACGCAGACACACGCACGACACACACACACACACACACACACACACACACACACACACACACACACACACACACACACACCAAGAAACTTACTGTGTTTTTTTGTGCGACCATGTCCTGTAAGGAGATAAAACATAGAGCATGTTGTGTGTTTTTGTTAACACTGCATAATTACTTTAATAAGCTGGTTGCCACTTGCAGCATTGCTTATAGTCTGCTACACACACACATACATTGACCAATATAAATGCACACACAAACACATACACCTGCACAATAGGCTGTAAATAACAAAGTGGATGACATCATTTTAAGGAGATGACAAGAATTGAACTCTAAATACACCGTCAGGAGATGACAAGAATTGAATGTATGTGAGTACCTTCAGTGATTGGGCAGTGTCCGGGTCAGTGTCGTTGTACAGGATGACGTTGTTGGCCATATCGAAGCTCTCCCTCACACCCAGATGATAAAACAAGGATGGCTGCCGAAACACATCACTCATATCCACCACGGCGATGTCTGGGAGAAGTGAAGAGATGTGAAAGTAGTAAGAAAACAATGAAAACATGACTCAAATCTCTCACATAATTTAATGAGAATACAGAACAATCCCTTTCCCTTCAACCACATGCACTTGGATTCAATTCCCATTCTAAAATCCATCAGATCTTAAGACTAAGCCACCACAAGCTTTAGGAGTGTCTGACTCATGACCCTATTGGAGGTTAAAGGTTAAAACCACAAAAACACAGAAAGCTTGCAAAATGTTGTTAAAGCTTTCTGATCTTACATGAACATGCAAAGAAAAGTACAACATGTGAAGATGAGCAGGGAGTCTTTGTTGTTTCCTTCCTGTGCTGGAGTAATGCCTCAAGCATTCACAATTCCTGAGATTGCATTAAAATAAATATTAAACAAGAATGGATTAGTGTGCAGACATGAAGAAAAAGCTTTCATCTGGAGGCAATACCTAATCTAAAAAGGACTGAATGAAATTTCACCTGATAACTTTTGCATATGATTTCACTTATCAATTCAAACAAAAAATAAAGGCTCAAGCAATTCTTGAAACTATTAATTATAATATTGTGAATTTAGTCAAATGTATTTTGATAACATCATATTGAGACTTATATGATAAGTTATAAAGTGTTGTTCTGGGCAAAACGTCAAGTCTGCATGTTGACATACTTACAAAGTCTATGCTAACGTGCTAATGTTCACCATACTAGTTTAGCGTGTAAACATGCTAAAATGTACTTATTAGCTGTGGCTCATGGGCAGGTCATTAGTTTTGCAGCCATTTGGTAATACATTGGAACCTGGTAATAAACATTTATTTAATGAGGCAATCTAATTTTCAGATGTTAGATTCATATCATGTGTTTACAAAGGTGTCTCTCAGACTCCCTAACATGTCACGGCAGATCAACCTCCTGTCTATCTGCCAAGCCCTACATTGTGCTCAGTGATTTATGACTGGAATGTTGCTAAACTGTCATTATTGCATTAATTACAACTGTGTTCAACCTGCCACGACTAGTCAAATGTTTTGACTATTCCCCTGACCAGGCTTTTATTTGTTCTCACACATATCACATGCTTTTTTCTGGGCATATTAAAGCAAACAACAACTTAAACATATCTTAAGAGAAACAAAATAAATGTTGTTGCTCTTTGTTTACTCTCAATTGATATTGTAATGTCCTAAGTAGAAGAACCTTTATTTATCCAGGAAAATCAATTAAGAACAAATTCTTATTTACAATGATGACCTGACACGAGAAGCTTTGATTTTAAGTTGTTGTTGTTGTTGTTGTTTTTTTATAGCAAATATCATGATATGGTGATGGTGTGAGTTTAATAATCTGACACATGTTGAAATTAAAGTAGGCTATCACTCATTTCTGTCCATGATAGTAATAACAAAACCAACATATTGCATTTTGTATCTTAACATTTTCGAACAGGACTTTGCTGATTTTCTGCTCAAAAGAGATACATAATAATAATAATATCTGCTGATTCAACAACCTTGACTATTTTAACATTCAATTGACAGTGCTGGATGTTGAGAACTTCTCTTTTTGGTGACATAAGTATGAAAAGATCTCTCACAAAGAACATATTTTACCAGCCCTCTGAAACGTAGCCTGGCACTTAACTAACCAGCACTGTGGATTCAAATCAACAAAATGACCCAATATACCCAGTGTTGGGTAAAATAATCCAGCATTTCTTTGTGCATGTGCTCAACAAAGTGATTAATTGTATTTGTGGATTATCTGTTGCCACTTTTTAATAGCGGGTAGCTGGCTCCTCCACATTAACTTTTTAATTTCTAAAAATAACAAACATTAATCCTAGGGGTTAGGGTTATTAAGAAAGTCTGAAAAAAAGTGCCTATTTAGAGAGTCTGAAAAAACTAAAAAAGCTGGCGACGGATAGGCCTAACCCAAAAGTACCTTTATTTTCTTGCATTATAAATTACCCGAGTTGTAATTTAGACAACTTAATCAATGTACTTGCAAACAAACAAACCCATTATGTTTCTTTACCACACACCTGCATCGTAGAAACTATCGAGCACGGATGTTTCTCCAAAGTCCAGCCGGCCGAAGGTGACGGTGGTGAGCAGCGCGCTCTCCGAGTCGCAGGCTCTCTGCAGACACTGAAGAGCTCCAGACTCCGGGCTGCTGGCCATCACCGACTTCAGACCGTCATTCAGGACGTACACCACCCGCAAGGAGCGCTGCTTGGCCGGTGGACAGGGGCTGGGCACATCGCCCCTCTCCCGCTCCACCGCACTTACCCCGGCGGAGTGCTCTCCTCCCATGTCGGTGACCTGTGCGCTCTGCCCCGTGTCCATACCGAGAACCAAGGAGCTGCTTTATCTCCTTTCCTTCTCCGGTTACTGTCCCTCCCGCTACCTCCTTTATTTTGTCTGTGCCCTCCGTGTCGTCCTCCCTCTTGATCACTTGTTGCTCACCTGTCGAGCGCGTCTGAGTTTTTCCCCCCACATCTCCGCCTGATTAACTCACATCATGTGCCGATTATCTCGCACCATGAAATCCGCTTCACCCGGACTGGATCCGACTAGATCCGAGAGGAAATGCAGAAAAGCGGGGAGAGACATATGCATACAAAAGTCAGCATACTCCCTTGGCTTTGCAGATCGTATTGACGACTGAGATTGTTTTTACTGCAATCGAAACCGTGATGTCCAGTGTGAAATGTTATCGCGTCTCGCCGGATGTCTAAATATAAAAGTGTCCTTCTGGTCTCCTCTACTCGCAGCCAATTTATTTTCCTGTCAACACTCAGCACATGGTTTCTACGTGATTTCAGTTTTTTCTCATCAGGTATTTATCGTTGTTGATGAAGTATTTTTGGAAACCCAATCCATTTTTGGGTCAGGATCGTTTACGCACCGGTGGAACGTGAATACCGGACAGTACTGACGGCCAGAATCCAATATATTACACTCTGGCAGATGGGACACAAGGTCCACGAGTTACTGAACTGGGCTGAGTGCCATTGGTCCTTCCTTGGTAACTTCTGGAGTGGTTTAACGGCTTCCTAGAAGAACCATATTGCTATTATTATCTATGTTGGTGTACAGAAGGTGTACAGTCAGTAATTATATGTTACTTTAATGTTAACCACTCGAATATTTCTCAAGTTATTACAACTGCATGACATCAAAATGCTGTTCCTGGTATTTTGTTAGAAAATGGACTGGACACAAACAGCAGCTTCAATAGTGGAAATGCACTAAATCTATTTATTAGATTAGATTAAGCAAAGGAAGACTAGCTGCCGACCTTATTCGTATGTATCATGATGACAATCAAACAAGCTACTGTTCTTTTTATTTGATATGCCCACGTTTCTTACATCTCTTTAAATTGGCAACATAATCAGGTTGTGAACACATACTATCAGCTTTTAAGTTGATGTCGGGAATTGTCAACAACAACTAAAAAGATTGTTAACACATCCAGTGGACAAAAAATGGTTTACACATCCAGTGGACTAAACAAATATTTGGAGTTGTATTTGTTGAAAAAGTTAGATCCATATTCACTCTCCTTTTAGCTCTGTTTTAAAATATAAGGTACTTCATCTGATACACGCTCCAGTATGTTTACCTATGTTAACTGTGTCTGTATCCTATTGTGTGCTGAGCAAGTAGTGTAGAGTGGGTTTGATGACTGAAAACATCTGCCTTATAGATGCTTAGAGAGTGGTGCATGCACACCACTTTAGCGTAGAGAGTGTGCATGCAAAAGATTTTATGACAGGGACACTTTAAAGGCCAGCAAAGAGAAGGACAGGGCTGGATTGGCAGAACAAAAACATGTTTTTTTTAACCATCCACTGTCCCACCGATAAAAGCGCCCCAATTCAAATTTGTCCCGGTATGCCAAATGATTCAGTAGCCCCCTGGCTATGGTCCTTAACATCTCGTTCACACGAATGACCAGGGTTTTACTGGGGTTATCCAATCCGTTTTAGATCCTTCTTTTGTTAATATAACCAATTCATCGCTGATGGTTGTATCCTGTTCATGATATTTTAAAAACTACTTGGGTCACAACCTGGGAGGGAGCAATGTATACTAATAACCTTACATGATGGAAATGGGTCTGGCCGTGTAGGGTTTACACATCTGGAACAGTCTAATAGCCAAACTCCTCAATGAAGTTATAGTTTAAAGTCTTTTAATATGTTTTTTAGCAATTGTTTTGTGTTTCTGATTAACTTTACCAGTTTTGAATGTCTTACTGCCTCTTTTTCAGTCCTTTTTCTTTTGTTTATTCCTTGCCAATATAGAAATTGTTTGCTTTTTTTACTACAACATGACAACACAAAAAGAAAATTCAATTACAAATAGTGAAATTGATTGATATGGCATTTTTTTTAACATATTTTCAGGGATTTTAACTGTTTACAACCTCATAAGAAATGATGTCGTGGTTTCAGTGCTTGTTAAAGCAAACACACATACTGTATGCTGATCTAACAGTTATTTGTATATTTATATATAGGGAGAACTAGTTTCTCAAACAGTGAAGAGAGACAGAATCGAACACAAAGCTCCTTCATATATAACTGTATAACACATTTTACCAGCAGACAAATCCAACATAGTGTTTAAAAATGACATATGCTCACAGACAGTACATAATAGCATCTTTATTCCACTGAAATATAAAAGTATATATATTTATCACTATCCTGGAGAGAAAGGACCAAGTCAAGAAAACAATTAGAAGACTCAGTTGTAGCAGTTTTTCTCATTGTCATAAGAAATAAAGAAAGAAAGACAGGGAGAAAAGAATAGAAAGAAAGACAGAAAGAGAAAAAGAAAGATTTGGAGTCAAAAACAGGAAGGCCACAGTGACGGGTTGCCATAGATTCTGTGCACGCATAAGGAAGGGAGGCAAACAGCCGTACATGCTATCACACATACTGTACATGCACACTCACATGTTCATCTCTAACCTGTGAAGTCCTTTCACTTACTACATTCCTCAAACCCTGTGTTTTACCATTCATTTGACAAAAGAGCACCAGAAACATCAGATACACATTGATCTAATTTTAGATTTTTTTTTTCTTCTGCGGAGGGTGTGGGGTTTGAGGTTTCTGGAGTTGTGGTGCAAAAGTGCAAAAGCAAAATAAGGTAATAATATGTGTTGGTCCAGAAGGCAATCTTGACATGATAATTCTGATATCACATGTGTGTTCATGCAGTGAGATGTGCTTTTCTTCTCCCAGCAATAGTGTGAAATTATTCCTTTATAAAGCACCTATAGTATCAGTACTTGTTGATTATACTTAATTAGATTGATTGTGGGTAGGAATCAGGATGTCCTTATAATTGTATCTTTCCAGCAGAATTTTTACGATAATCATACTAAGAGAACGGTCGGGGAAATGTATCCAAATGCCAGTGCTGTTTATGGCTGATGTTTCAAAAATCCCCCGCCTGCAGTGTACCATAGAAACATCGAGCTCAGTGTCAAACAATGTAACTCTAATGATGACGAGAATTGAATGTGATCAACACAAATCTTAACGATAATCTTGCCATTAAAGAAATCTTGATCCGGCCAAAACAACCTCACATTACAAAAAAAAGTCTATAATCTTAAGGTCTAAAACTGCAGTCCTTACATGGATGGTAAACAAACACACACACATGCACGCACACACACACACACACATTTATAGGAGTGAAGGCCGCAGAGTAGACACAGAGCACAGAGGTTGTATGAACCAACCTGGCTACAAAGGTCAAGTTCCAAATTTCCTTCACAATAAGAAACAAAAAGCATCAGCGAGGCTGACAGGGCCCCTTTGTCATCATTCCGTAACCGTTACAACATACAGTCATTCAGTACCTGTGGCACAGCAAGCTTTGACATGATAGCAGTAAACTTAACAAGAGAAGCCTCTTTAAAAGAAGAATTAAGAAGTAAACACAGGATAAGGCGGTGTAGGGGCTAGGTGGCTGATTCCATGGTTTGTATAGTTGCTGATGTTGATCGTGATGACCATTTGGCACAAACTTTGTTTTGCCTGAAGTGTCCCGGCCAACAGTGAGAATGTTTAAAAAATGTTGGCCTCCAATGTGGTGATGAGGTGATGCTTTAATCTTCATTTTGACAGGCTCTTCTTTATGTGATCTACTTCCATCTGTCAAACAAAGACACAAGTATCGTGAATTCATAGATGTTACAATCAAAGACATTGAGCCACTGCTCTTAAAATCCTTTCTGAATGAGAATACAGCAGACTTACCAGAGAATTCATTATTTTCATGTTCAATTCATCTGTTAATCAACTTTAATTCATTAACAAGCAATTTCTCTTAAAAATCTCACAATTTTCCATGCAGTCCCCAAAGTAACATTAGTATTACTTTAAATTACTAATATTATTACTTCTTTTTTCAACACCAAACAGCCCATGATTATTCAATAATAATACATTACAATACAATAATACATTTCCTGAAAAAGAGTCATACAGTCATACAAAACTTAAGAGAGAACACATACATCTGTTTCAGGTGTGTGTTCTATCAACACGTTTTCATGAATCTCACCTGTAAAC
This sequence comes from Notothenia coriiceps, assembly GCF_000735185.1. Lineage (NCBI taxonomy): Eukaryota > Metazoa > Chordata > Actinopteri > Perciformes > Nototheniidae > Notothenia > Notothenia coriiceps. The sequence continues at coordinate 36,760 of NW_011349460.1, read as the reverse complement.
TAACACGAATTTTCTTCTCTTCATCTAGCGCATTGGTCAATTGCTTCATTTCCTGCCTGAAATACAAACAAACATCAGCAGGATGAGTCTGAAATACTCATGTATCCTCAGAAAGACACAGAGATAGGTACAGTATATGCTGTACATATGGTGTACCTATGCTGGCTCTTAAGCAGTTCTACGGAGGCCCTCAGGTCTCTCAGCTGGTTCCTGAGTTCCTCCAGTGTCGGGGGGGTCAGAGGTGAATGCCGAAGCTCGGGGGAGGGGCTGAGACCCAAGGAGGAAGACGGGGATGTTGGGCGATGGCTGGCGCTTGGTGGGATCAGGACAGAGGGCCTGGTGGGCTGTGGTGCTTTACTGTCAGATCCCTGAAAGCAAAGGTCAACAGAGATATTATTGATGAATTAATATCAGTGATTAAGAATGTAGGATTTGTCCAATTGTACTCATGCAATTAAACTAACCCGGTGGTTCTGCTTTAGCTAAATGAATCGGGAGGGATCCCATTAAAGTTAGAAATCCAAATTACAGCAAAGATGATATTTAAAGTTGTAGCAAATCAAATGTTTAAAGCATTCTTAAATGGTTAAACTCCATGTTTTTATTAATATTTTCTGAAATGATTGAAAGGAATGTTTTTGTTTTCCTAACTGAAAAACAAAAACTTTTTTAAACTAACATTGTTGCTATATTTGTGAAATAAATCTTGCCTGCCTATTACATTTTTGTTATGATGTGTATTTATTATTTTACCTTTCTGATCATCTTTTGACGTTCTGTTATTAAAGTCACAATTCAGATATTTAGACATTGAGACTTTTCCCCCAGAACTCCTAAACAAAAATTCCCTTTTGGGCAGATCTCAAAAGCTTTTTCCACACTTGGCCTTCATCCTCTTCCATAGATGAACTTTTCACCCAACAAAAAAAACATGGTGTAAATTGTTAATGAGTGGAAAAAAAGACAGCGGTTCAAGAAAGGCTGTGGTTTGGTGCCCTCTGCTGGAGGAAATAAATACTAAAATGTGAACTTACAGAGACAGCTGGGACTCCTTTTCTCAGGAAAACCTCTACAGGTCTGGAGGGGACAGATTCCAGCTCCTCCTTCACTCTTTCCTTCCTCTCCTCCACTGCAGGGGGTTCCTGATCCATACTGGACATGGAAGACTGCAAGAGATGGCCAAGGTCTTATTTATTCAGTGTATTGTCTGAGGCTAAAGATCCTGTTTGACCAATCATAATCTATCATAATCATCTGACTTCATTTCCCATAGAGAAACATTGAATTGTTACATTAATGTTTTGTTTTCTGAGATTGAAACCTGTTGTTGGAACTGTTTCAGGGGTGAAAATAAATCATTGTTGTCATTCATTTACAAATATTCTGTCAGAGATTTCCTAGATGTCATCTTGGGCACTAGGACTTTTAATGACATCAATCAATCATTGCAGCCAATTTTGTTTCAATAGCTTGCATTTATAAGCAGCTCCTCCATTAACTATGTTTCTGCGTTGTGACCTGTGATGGATGGACTTTATTATGGTAAGTATTAAATGCGTTATTAATTATAAGATACATCTTTATTTCTCACTTGGGGAAATTCACACAGTATGTATAAGTATTTAACATGAGCTCAACATTAAACAGAAAGGGAAGACCACATTGAAGCATCAATAATTATAAACCGATTATTTAAAGGTTATCGCAAATGGGCCACTGTGTATTTTTCCTTATGCATGTTAATAATTTTGATTGCAAGAACGTTGGTATAAATAATACTGCTGCTTGCTACTTTTACCTGAGAAGATGTTCTGATTGTGACACAATGGTGTATATAAACCACATATTCTACAATTCAATATTTAATAATAGGCTGACTGAACACACTCACAGCTGAGATGATCTGTGAGCGAGGCCGGCGGTCTGAGACTCGAGGCCGCGATGCTGTCGGATGACTCAGCTTCTCTGTTGAAGCCACCACTACATCCAGGTCCACATCTGAACAAACACACATCAGAAACACAAACACACCTGATCACCAGCAGCTAAAGTTTCACATGATACAAAGAGAGCGCTCTGACAGTTACTGAGGCACCACATCTTGATCTGATTGGGCGATACTCCTGTCAGTCAAACTCACCAGTGTCATGTGACCTGTCAGTGGCAGAATCTCCCTCAGATTTGGGGCTTTCACACCTGAGCAGGTAAACCATACAACAACATTAGGCTGTGTACGCTTAGAAGTAAATGTTTTTTGTTTGTTCTCGTAAGAGCCTTTGTTTGAGTGTGTAAGTGTGTGTGTGTACTGACGCTAGATTGGGCGGTCTCTCTGGACGCCGCGGGGGTTGGGAGGAAGAGGAGGTGCTTGTCTTTGGGGGGAGGGGTTTCTTGGGAAGAAGGGATGGGAGGGCGGGTTTGGGGCTGTCTCCAAGCTTCACCTCTTCACCTATACATACATACAAAATTATAAAAACACACATGGATGTTCAAAGGGAAAAATAACTTAAAGACATACTGAACATAAATAGCCAAAATGGCGACTCATACACAGGCATGCGTGATAAGGTGAGGAGAATGGATGAGTAGAAATTAAGAATGCAGCTGCATCTGACCAAGGAGGACTAAAGCAAACCCAAAGGAGGTTCTTGAAGAAAGATAAAAGAAGTATAATAGACGTCTGGAGTCACCCAAGAAGGCAAAAACAGGAGTTAAAAGAACTAAACAAGAAGCAAAGGAAGGGAAAAAAGGAAAGAAATTGGAAGGCGACGAAGACCGCACAGGATCAGAAAGAGCAGGTCAGGGCGGTGGCAGTTATATTTATGTATGTTGTTTTTGGTTGATACACCATATTTGATCTTAGTTAGTTAGTTATATGTAAAGAAATGACAGCCAATATGTTTTCGAGAGTGTGCTCCTTTTTAACAACTCATTTTACAGCCATCCCCGTAAAGTCACCTTGGAAGAAAATCTGTAAAACTCCTGATCAATAATGAAACAAGGAGAGTAATCTCTTTTTAAATATGTTCTGTTCCTCACAAAAATCTAGTCTGCTCTGATTGATTAAAAAAGCCATTTTCAAGCTGTTGATGGAGATACTCAGATCAGGGGAGTGTTTTCTAATGACCGGGACAGGAAGGAGAGCCAAGTCTGAATGACTTGTAGAATCTCATATTTTCTGACCACTACAGCCCACAAAAACTTTGCTCAGTATTGAAAAAGTGTTTTGTTTTGTTTTTGGCCCTTTGAAATTAGCTCCCACTCGACCAGCGTCAACACTTAAAACTATGTATGTATTGTGTATTAATATTTACATCTAAATATGTCCTATATGATCATTTGTTGGTCTACATTTTTGCTGTTAATACTTATCTGCATTTATGCTGGACTATTGCACTTTAAATTAAGTAAAGAATCTAAACAGTAAGTACTTTTTACAACCCTGCAAAGCAAAGTAAAGATATAAGCACTTACTGGGGTTAAATATTGTGTGGTGCCATAAATCATTTTTGTTTTGTGAAAATTCGGTATGATAAAACAACCTGAAGTTTGGGTTTCACACTAATTGGTCCCATTGTTCGGAAAGATCCAAAACCATAGTGCTGAAAGCTTTCATTGCACATAAATAGATGTTGACAAGTTATTTTTCTGCTGCCATTGTTACAACAGAACTTTTTTTATGTTACTGTACAACTGAAAAGCTTACATTCCAACCCTAAAATGATATCCTTTTTTTATACCGTGAAGCTAACTTAGTAATTAGTCATATTAAGCATGTTAGTTGGCGATCTGTTCATTGCCAGCTGAACAGATGAGCAGAAAGTGGGAGGCTGAACGTGAGCAGGGTCTCAGTAGACTGTACCTCGATCCTGGTCCCTCTGCGGTAGATGTTCAGGTCGCTCAGGAGGAACTTTCCTGACCTCTGACTTTCTATCTATAGGTCAGAGTTTTTACAGATTTTTTTGATTTTCTTTGCAGTCCAACAAATACAAGAGAGGAAAGTGTACTGTGTTACTGTACCTGTGGTGTGTTTGGCTGATGGAGCACTGGGAGGAGGTGGTTTCTTTGGTCTCTGGAAAAACACAGAGAAACATTCCCAAACCTTTAAGAATGTGTCATGTCTCTGAGAACCTCAAGGCTTCGTATCTTACGGTAAACAGACAACTTTTGCACTCGTGCACAAAATTACCTCTTTCTCCGCTTCTAGCAGCTTGACAAAGTTATCTGGGAAAACACCTTGCCGTCCTCCGATCTCCCCCTTCCACCAGCCTGCATCAGCACACTCCTGCCCGAAAAGACAGGAAATAGTTTGGTCTGAATTTGCTAAGCGTATTTAATGTGCACCTGGATGCAAATTCTTCTTACCTTTGCAAACAAATCTAGCTAACCAAATGACATAAAAATCAAAGGAGACACACACACCTGCATAAAAAAGTGATTACCCAAATACACAAAAAAACCATTGTGTGTGTATGTGTGTAATAGTGATTACACACATACACACAAAAAAAAACAACCCCACATGGATTTACCTTGGTGACAATGTTGATGATTTCCCCCTCTTTGAGCGACAACTCATCTTCATTTTGTCCTTCATATGGAAACAGCACCTTACATAGCTCCCGCCCTGCAGATACATTTCAAGATAAAGTCAAACAAAAACGGCTAAAGAACCGGAAACAAGAGAGTAGGAGTTTTTCACAGATTTGTCCACAAATGACACCCATATTTTAAAGTAAACAATTTCAACTTGTGAGAATGACAACCCAGAGAATTTTCCAGCAACAGAAAGTAGGAAAGAGGGAAGAATGGCCCTGAATAAATGAATAAACATCAAATACTTCTTGAGTTGGAATAGGAAGTTTTACCATTTCACTTCCCTCACTCATGCGCATTAAATCAAAAAGTACACCAATGTTGTACATACTGTGTACATTATTTGCTTATGTTTATTTATCTTCATACATAACTATATCTTCTAAACATAATTTAATTTTAATTGGTATTTTCTTCATTCCTTTGGAGCTAGTTTGACATATTTTGTTGTAATTCTTCCCATTTCTTTGTTTTTCTCATTTAAATATTTAAATATGATATATACAACCGCACCACATTGTTCGAACTTGGAATGTTCAATAGTAATAAAGTTGACCCCTGAACTTTCTAATATTTTACCATTTCAGCCACATTTCTACATCATTAATACAAAAAAAATGTCCTTGCTTTTATATTAAAAATAAAGATCAGTCAATCCAATATTTTAATTTGAAAACTAAAATATGTGAATGAATAAAACTAACCATTGTTTTTTGTGTTATTGTAAAATGCAGAAAGGATGAAATACAACCCTTATATATTCTTTTCTGAAAGCATTGCTTTAACACACTGGTTTACAATGTATTTGTGTGCAATAAATACAAAAAGGAAGATCATGAAACTATTTCCTGATAAAAAAGCTAAAAATCACATTATTTTCTTTCAACTTTGACATTTACTCATTGTTTCGCATCTGGATTTCAGTTTCCTTCATCATAGCTTTTCATAAGTGCACAACAATGCAATGCTGTGACAAAGGGAAGCTTTTGCATGAAAGGTAGGAAGTGATCTAAGAGCTTAGGTATGCCTTAAAATAAAGGTTACAGTATACAAGTTCTTTAGTTTCCTCACAATGCCTTACTGAAATGTAGCCTATTTGTATTGTAGTTTTTATTACAATTATTAATATATACAAGTAAAGTTGTAACATCACCTTTGGCTTTGCCCTCAGTTTCGGTCTTCATGGTTTCCGAGGCAACACTTGCTGCTTTGCCCTCGTTGGCCTGTGAGTCACATTTGGAAGAACATCTTTAGTTTCACACACAAATCTCATCCTCATGCACTTACAACTAGAGCTGCTTTTGCAACCACTCTGTTTCAGTTTGGGACTTCCTGTGCCTGCCATGAAGATTTTCTGAGAGGTCTCTTGGGGATATCGTGACCTGGTTTGATTCAGCTGTGGTTGGTGTGAAAGAGCAGAGTTTGCTCGCTAGCATTGGTGCAAAACTGACATTTGTCTTTCCTGTATAATCAATAAAGAGTAGTGTTAGCCACGTTAGCCGCTCCTATGTCTCTTTTAGTTGACTATGACTACACAAGATAATGACAAACATCTTAGTTTGGATCATTATTATGCAAACACGTGGTGATTGGTTCAACAAAAGTATACCTGGAGGTAGTTTGTTCCTAAATTGAAGTATTGGACAGATTAAACTATTAGGATAAGATAAATGTTTATTGATCTAGAGGGAAATTGTTAAGAAGCAGAGTAGTAATTTCAGTAATTAAAAAGCTGATGATAAATCTCACTTAAAAGAAACATCAACCTTATAATGGCACTAAAAGAGAAGTCAGTGTATCACCAAAGTTTGTAAGACTCATTTTCTAGGGACCATACATTTCTATAAAAAATGCCATGCAATCAGTCGAATTGTTGTTGAGGTATTTCAATATCAACCAAAGTAGTGGGCCAACAGAGCGACCAACAACATTGCCCCCCGAAACATAAAAACGATACACTGACAAAAATAAATAATTCATTTGATACATCCACTTTACTCCAGTGAACAGCTCTGCCCCAAAGCTCAAACCTAACTAGCTAATTAGATTGGATTCAGTACACAAAAAACCCAGAGCTGACTTCGTAGTGAAGGGTGTGTGTGTGTGTGTGTGTGTGTGTGTGTGTGTGTGTGTGTGTGTGTGTGTGTGTGTGTGTGTGTGTGTGTTGTGTGTGTGTGCAGTGCAGGTTGTTAAAGGATCCGTTGTTTTTGGGCTGGAGTGGATCCCTTGACGCTGTTTGTGGAACCAGGGTGGCTCTTCCACAGGAAAACACACACACACACACACACACACTCACTCACAAGACCCGGTCTGTCCCGAAGACACAGCTGTGCTCTGTTCGAGAGAAGAAAAAAAAAACAGAGCACCTCCCCCGCCAGCTTCTCTCCTCTCGCTACACCCTTCTCCTCCTCTCTAATGAGACCCATGTGGTGCCACAAGCAATGAGGCATTATCACAGAGACGTTTCCATGTCCGACTATCACATGTTTCATGGTGTCTTATAAGAAGTAGGAACTGACCAATAGAGTTTCTTAATGCCACAGATAGAGATACAGCTATTTTTGGAAAGAACCAGACAGTTTTTCAGACAGGCTTTATAAGTTATCAACACTTTTAGTTTCAAAGGGAAAAAGGGAACAATGTTCTCATTTAGTGCACTAGAAATCACACATGATCCGACAGCTGAACTGACTGTACTTTATATTCTGTCTGTTTCAGAGTGGCATTATTGTAAACCAAAGTGTTTCCAGAGCCAAGAAAAAAAAATGTTGCCCACAAATTGTAAGACAACATGACAGTAAAAATCATGGCTAAGGTGATAGCAAACGGTTGCATATTTACACTTTGTCAGCTGTTTTAGTGCTGAGCAGATGGTATACTTCTGCCTGCACCCATGAAACAATGCTGACAAGAGTGGTGAGGTTAAACGAAAATGGTAAACTCAATGAGTTTGAAACCAAAACAACGAGATAAAAGAAACTAAAGGAGAATAAAAAAGTTATTAAGAGCAGGGTGACAATTCTTTGGATTTTCACTCCAAGTAACCTCATTCAACTTTCACAGTCAATTCAAATAACTAATACTGAAAGACGCATTTCTCCACACATTAAGCTAACCTTTTCTTGGCCAATCAAATACAGGTTACTTGTTCCATTGCTTATATATATTCATAATTGCCCAGTAATTTGAGCCACAGTTCGAACTCTAATTCTAATTAAAGACTGAGAGGATATTTTGAATTCACTATAATGAATACAGCAACCAACATATATATATATATATATATATTTGATGGTTATTGTACACTAGAAAAGCAAGAAGTGTGTGAGGGGGGGACTGTTACTAAGGGAGATACATTAACAGGCTGGTGAATTACAAATTACAAAATAGCCAGTCCACTGTTATTATCCAAGTAAAACCATGTCAACACCCAGCTCAAAAAATAGCAAAACCTTGAAAAATAAAGAATGTTATTTATTTGTTATAATTATTCAGTTTGTATGTAGGAACATTCTTTATATAGTCCTACCATTGAATAGGCCTGGTGGAGGATCCTGCCTTAGGGAATGACTCCCCCTCCTAAATTTCACACTGTAGACTTGTTTTACAAGACTCAGCTGATCACAAGACTGAGTGACTTTGACTCATCTCATAGAAAGAAATTGGGAGGAAGCACTGAATCAGAATACCTTTATTACACATTCCTTATGCCAGAATGAGAGCTGAAATATGTTGAAATAATCCAAGTTCTGATTAAAATATACATAATCTACACCCAGTTCTCAAGCGGTTGACGTATCAATGCAATTATCAAATGGACATGGCTTGGCATGACTCAGCGTCAACCTCTGTCCCGGATGGAGGCGTTCACTGTCACCACCTCCAGAGCCTCATTAGAGAGCACAGAGACTCGTCCCACCATAAACATCACAGCCCCCCACTCAGCAGGACAGGCTGACACACATCCTTCAGAGCAAACACACACACACCCGTATATAACTGCAGGAACCACAGGCGAACCAATATGGTACTTTTAAAAGTATTAATACGAATTGTTTTTTGTTTTTTTTCATCTACATAAATAATTCAGTCTATTCTGTCTTTCTTACTTTCTGTATCTGCTTGACATTAAGCAGCATAACAAGTGTTCTGGTTAAGCCTCAGTTTCATTTGGCTGAACATGAAATGAGCATTTCAGTTGTTGTGTAGTTGATGAGTTTCGGTTGTCCTTATACATCATGCAGAAAATCAGGTTTTTAATGAAGGTTTAGAAAAGGATAAGTCTGGATTTGTAAAAATATATGTTATGTCTTCTGATGACCAAAGGGTTTTTAATACTTTTTAATGTTCTTATGAAAATAGTCAAATATACACCAAAAGTTATTCTGCTTTCTCGTGTGTTCGGATACAGGTATTTTAGTTTTATAAGCTTTTCAGATATCTGAATTGTAAACATCTTAACATTGGAGTTAACTGACCTCTAAAAAGGCAGATTTAAAAAAAAGAGATCAAATAAAACAAAGTGTTTCTGCATTGCCAGATTACCTCGGAATACGTTTAGTTGTTTTGTTTGTAATTTTGACCCTTGAATTATATAATCATAAACTTTATGAGAAATATGTCAAGAAGTATTTTGTATGTTCCCCACCAGCATGTTTTTTGGCAGGGTGACAGACTCTTTGCATTTTGACTTTGAACACACACAAATATTAGCTTTCCTGTCTCCTTATCTTCCATTTGTACTACACCAGGCTAAAGCACAACATTTGAAACACTGCTTAATTTCAGCCAGAAAGAAAAGCAGAGGATGAGAGAAGAACATAAGAGACAAATCATTTCTAATCAAATACGTGAAGAAGGCAAAAGAGAGGAACAGGAATGGATAAAACTTGACCCTACCGTCCTCTCCTCTGCTTCCAGTCCCCCACAGGCAGACAGAGCTTTTTTACATCAGCTCCGGCAGCAGCAGGAGACAGTGTGTGTGAATATGTAAACGTCAGTGAAAAACTGTATAACCTCCCCTCCGGTCTGCCTCTCCCTCTCTCTCTGCCCTGTGAAGCTCTCACTTCTGCTTTGCTTGTCAAACCCCTGCAGGATGTGTGTGGGTGTGTGTGTGTGTGTGTGTGTGTGTGTGTGTGTGTGTGTGTGTGTGTGTGTGTGTGTGCATGCGTGCGTGCGTGCGTGCGTGTGTGTGTGTGTGTGGGGGTGTCTGTATGTGGTTTAGAGTGTGATTGTGCATGTCAACATAAAACTGCTTCCTGTGCTGTTAAACTCAAAGAAAGGAAGGGGAGGAGCCACGGCTTGGACTTCCTTCCTTCAATGCTAACAATACAATGATCACAGTATCAAAACATGTATGAAGTAAGTGTGTGTGTGTGTGTGTGTGTGTGTGTGTGTGTGTGTGTGTGTGTGTGTGTGTGTGTGTGTGTTTGTATTTGTATTTGTCTTACCTTGTCCACCTCTGAGTCCACATCCATAGAGCGTGGTCTGAGCTTGACAGGTTGATCTTTGAAGATGTCACCAAAGCCAAATCCACGGACCTACGGGTGACACAAGGAGATGAAATGAAGGCTAACGCAGTATGAAAAAGGAACACTTCACCAAAAATCTGTGGTTTCAGTTTCAAACAATGACCCCTGGTGGCCCTGAAGGTTTGTGCTGTAGCCTGCTTTGTGGGTGGCTTATATTCACAACAGTTGTAGTTGATTTAAATGGGATCAAAACATCCAAAATAGTTGTCGTAGCCAAATACAGTTGCAATCAAAGAAATCATTTTTTCCATGCTTATATTTCCAGAGAAGTGCATTATAACAGGTTGGAAGTGACTATGTATGGACCTTTAGATATTCCTACTTTTCACTAGAATTAGCTTGGATTAAAAGTTCTATCTGCTTTGAATTCAACCTGAACACATCTGCTGTTCGCCACTGTTCAGGCATACACGTTTAGTGTTTGACACATAAAACATCGATTTTTATAATTTCTTCAAAACTAAATTATCCTCTGATAAAAGAGCATTACAAATAATCAAGAAACGTGGTAATTATAGCGGTAAGAACATATGACATTAGTAAAGTTGGGTGGTATTCTCTCATACCAGTAAGTGCCTTTGTTCTTTTTTTAGTCATGTGCTGCAATCTTCCAAAAAAGCCTTAACTCCAGGGGCTTCATTCATAAAATTGTCCATAGGATTCATGTGTAAAGGTTGAGTATGGTTGAAAGAAAGATACTCTGATTTATTAAACAGTTTGCACACATCTTCTACGCTGGTTTTCCTTTATAAATCACAAGAATCAATACGTGGTTCACCCTTTGTGGGCATGGTTGGCTTAAAAAATGGACACAGGTGTGCAAAACGCACTGGATGACGCAGATAACGTCCTTTCACTTCCCTTTTTATAAATAACAGTAAACTAATTGTATTCAACCCTGAGCCTTCAAGCAAAGTATCACGTCTTGGCGCACAGCATAATAATGACTACTTTATTTGTATCGAGTGTTCAACAACAGTTTCAATGTGCTTAACAATGAAAAGTTCTGAAAAGTGAAACATATGAGGAAGAATTATTTATGCGTTATCAACTTTATTTATTTAACTACAGTAAACTTGATAAAACAACACACTACGCAATGTAATACATAGCTCCGTAATACATTGCTCCATTAATCACTAACATAGCAGCCATAAAATAAAGATGGCAATGGCCAAATGCCAAACTAGAGGATTCAAAACGATAGCCGACAAACCAATGGGTGATGATGACTTTGTCTACTTCTCATATAGTCTATTGTAATAAAAGAAAATGGCTAGATTTCCAACTAAATCGCTTCCTGTGAGGTTCACACTGTACGATACAGTGAATACATTTTTAGCAGACCTAAACAAACTTTTATGTTGATGATGGTCATGACTAGTTTGAATAATTCCAATGTTTTGTTGTTTGCAAAACATGCAGTGCAGAGAAATAAAGAAGAGGACAGACTCAGATTTCTCCGTATACAGTATATATCAGTAATAAACATCATCATTTGTTAATCATCATACATTTTAAATTACCTTCTTAGGCTGGATTTCTCCTGACCCTGTTTCTGACCGACTGTCCCCTCCATCACTTTCACTGCCTGGGCTGTCCTTACCTACACACACACACACACACACACACACACACACACACACACACACACACACACACACACACACACACACACACACACACACACACACACACACACACACACACAATTTGCTGCAGTGCTGCTGCAAATGTAATATTAGTTGAATTATTTTCTTATTTTTTGTATTTACTGGTGCGGGAGCTGCGCAGCTCCTCCTGCGAGGTGTCTACAGATTGAGTTTCAGAATCCGTCGGGATAACTTTGGTGAAATTTGAGGGAAACATTCCGGACTTCCCATTTAGAAGTCCCTCCCACCAGCCTTCCTCTACCTAAACACACACGACACAAAACAGAACACAAGCGAATATTTAAACAAAAGACAGAGCTTTAAACAGATACCTATATGCGTACCGACTTTCTAAATAGTTTGTGTTCAGGTTTAAGGTTAAGCTTTAAGGTGGCAGTTGAGCAAACTAACAACACAATACATTTATCAAAGCAGACATTTTGACTTTTCGTAGCAGGAAAAGCAAAGGTGGAACTAATTGTGGTAACAATGGCTCCATTACATCCCAGTGAACAATCACAGTGAGCAAGCATGCACAATACCAGGAACTTGAGCTGAATCAGATGTTATTACTAACTCCTTTGCCTTCAATGACATGTCAAAATGTCTGCTGTGAAAACGGCTTGTCAGGCTGACCAGGAAGTCATGAGAAAGGTCATTTCGGTAGAGCCTTACATTTGATGATGGCCACACATCCAGTTTTTTTGACTTGTGTGCATCCTTTGAGGATGTCGATATCCTTACAAGGCTTGATTACTGTGTTGGTGCCTACACAAGTCTTGCTAAAAGTCAATCAGACAGCTATTGGAGCCCTTACTAAGGCAGATCACATCTCTCCAGTTCTCTAATCTTTGCAATGGCTTTCTGTTCCTCACCTATTTGAATTTAATACATTACATAAAATTAAAAATACATTTCTGATGTGTTGCTACATAATGACCTCAGGTGTCTGTGACTGGTGTTTTCTGTCCCCAGACATAAAACATCATATGAAGAAGCAGTATTAATTTCTAAACACAACATACTCCCAGAAAACATAACTAAAATAAAATGTAGAACTATTCATATATCGCACTTTAAATCTTAAATCTGTTTATGTGTCTTTTTGTTTTTCTTCAACATTTATCTTAAATGTCTAACGAGCATTAGATCTATTAGCAGAAATATAATATGATGTTCCTCTGCCTCTTCGCACGGCCATGTATTTAAAGAGGCCCAGAAAGGAAACAACTAAACTTCTAGAGAGGGCCTTACCACGTTGGATAGGGAGGGGTTAGCAAAGTGGTATAATTGGTTGCAATCTGCAGCCTCACTGCTAGAGGCCACCAAATCCTGCAGAATGAACCGTTAGAGGCTAACCGGCTGATTTCAAAATGAATAACTCCATTAAGACTCCAGTGAAATGTGATGAGTCTTACCTCTGCTATGATCTCAATGATGTCTCCTATTTTCAACCCTAGCTCGTCTTCATGCTGAGGCACGTAGCTGAACGACGCTTTACACCTCCGCTTACGGATTTGCTCTACTGCAAACACACACACACACACACACACACACACACACACACACACACACACACACACACACACACACACACACGCACACAACAAGAGTACATACAAACATATTTAAGCCTTACATGCATCAT